>NC_056731.1:896603800-896698800 GCF_019279795.1 Protopterus annectens
CCCATTTTTTCTCGCCCAGTTTTCCTGGTGTAGCTTTTGCAGTCACCTACGTCTAGGGGATAGCCATATGCTCTGCGGCTGTAAGGATGGCCTTAGTGGACAAAGGAGGGCTACTTTTGTTAGTATCAGGAGTTGGAGCAGGAAAAGAATTTTCACTTGGCTGGGAAGAGCAGGTGGAAGCTGAGTCCACTGTGCCTAGTATGAGTCAGTCTGTGCTCAGGCAAAGTATGCTTTGTGAGAAAAACTTTCAGTCACCTGTTTCTATCTCAGTGATCAGGGCAGACTTATTAGGATTTACCAAGGAACTTATTATAGCAATAACGCTGGGTGTAATGCTGATTTACCCATGGTTGGTGTGGTTTGGTCACGAGGCGAAGCCCGGTGGCCAAACAAAGCCAACCGTGGGTAAATCCAGCATTACCACACCCAGAAGTGGTTATTGCTATAATAACATTATTTAAGAAAAAAAATAATTACTTTTCTTAAATAATGGCATTGTATAATGCCTCCTTGCTACCCTTCCGCAGCTGTTTGGTATTCTGCGGCAGTTCTGATGTACTGCGCATGCCTACGCAGTACATCAGAGCTGTGGGCAAAAGCAACGGAGAAAGCAAGATCTCCGTTGCTTTTTAAAAACTGTTTCGCTATGTTAAATGAGTTTAACATAGCGAGACAGCTTTAAAAAAAGCAACGGCGAATATCCGTTGCTTTTTTAAAGCTGTCTAGCTATGTTAAACCCATTTAACATAGCGAGATAGTTTTGAAAAAAGCAACGGAGAAAGCAAGATCTCCGTTGCTTTTTAAAAACTGTTTCGCTATGTTAAATGAGTTTAACATAGCGAGACAGCTTTAAAAGCAACAGAGAATCTCTGTTGCTTTTTAGTTGTCTCGCTATGTTAAACTCGTTTAACATAGCGAGACAGTGTGAAGCAACAGAGATCTTGTGTTCTCCGTTGTTGTAAAAAAAAGAGTTATAGTAATGGAAAAAATCCGGGCGGCCGGACCTTTTTCCATTACTATAACTCTGATTTTCAGTGTGTACGCAGACCAATCAGCGTGCACGTTTTTGAATATTTAATGGGGGGGGGGTCGTTGTATAATAATGCTTTTTCTCTACCCTCTCATTTTTCAAGCAAGAAAAGGAAAATAGTTCCTCCCTTTCTGAGAGGGAATTTTAGTCAGCAGACATTACAATAAGATGGTTGTACCTTAGGAAATTCCTCTCTGATTTCTGAGTTCTCTGATTATTGGAAAAGTATTTCATCAGATGTCCCTGCTGAAGAAATTTCTTCTTCTGACAGTGTCTAAGATAAAAGAGTTTTTCTTTTCCAGTGGGACCAGAATGAAGTTGCTGTGGAACAAAAAATGTATTGTGATTTATTACAGTTAAAGATGCAAAAAGATGACACAATCCTTCCTGTCTTACCTGCGTTAGAAAATGTTTTTCTCCCTGCTTCTTCCTTACCTGATGGTCAGCCTAGTGCCCTTAGGAAACCCAAACATATAATAAGTACCTATATTCTAATAAAATAGATCCAGCAACTATTTCTCCCAACCTGCTTCTCTTCTGCGTAACAGGTGAAATCTGCTTCTGATAAACAGGTTACCACTGCTTAATCCCATTCCCTCAGACAAGGATGGAAAAACAATAGATAAGTTGGGAAAGAAAAAGTACTTTAACTTTCAGAATTGTAAACTGTCGTACTCAGATGTTAACGTTTTTATTGTTAACTTTTGAGAACATGCAGAAGTTAATGGCTCACCCGTTTTTTTCTGAGGTAAAGAATTTGGCAAGTGTTTTTGAGACAGCTGTTTGTCATGTCACTAAACATATTTTAAAATGTGCCTATGATTCTGCTGAGTCTTCCTCCAGAGCTGCAGCTTCTGGATAATTTTTGTTTATCAGATTTTCTTGGCTTTATTCTCAAAATCTTCCTAATGCTCTTAAATCTGAGCTTTAATATTCTTCATTTGATAAATCAGTTCTCTTTTCAAGTTGAACAGTTTTTGAAAGGGATGTTCCATACTTTTCCTTGGAATGCAAACGTGCTTGAGAAGCTCACTCAGGCTGCATTTGAACAAGTTCGTGGGGCCAAATAGAAGTTCCTAACAGACGTCTGCAAGGTGAGTATCTGTGGTACAAGCTTATACGGTGAGTCAACCTTACTTTGTTTACCTCGGGGACAGATTCTCTTTGAGAGTAAATCCTACCTTTATGCCTAAAGTGGTGTCAGAGTTCACTTTAAGCCAAAGTATTAATCTCATAGATTTCTGTCTTGAACCAGAGAACAAGAGAGAAAGGATCCTTTACAATTTAGATGTCCACAGGTAGCTCAGATGCTACCTAGACAAAACTCGAGCCTTAGGGCAAGCTGCAAAGCTGTTTGTCTCCTTTGAAGGTAAGAGGAGTGAACAACCAGTTTTAAAACAGACCATTGCCACGTGGTTGTCCCACAGATTCCTAGTTGTGTACTAGGCTAATGACCACTAGGAACTTTATAAGCCTAGCCGTGCGACCCAGATGTATCCACTGAATTACTGTGCCTTAGATGTTATTTTTAGGAGTATATGTTATGTATGTTAGGGCATGATTTAATGGCTGCCTTTGTCCTTCAGAGATATAGGTGTCAGACAAGGGGTGAATTTCCAGTTTCCCGTCCACTGGTCCAGGTTGTGCTTGTGTAAGGTTAGGGAAGGGAAGGCCATTCTAGAGAATAGGGAATTTCTGAGATACATACCTGTCCCTCCAACATGTCCTATTTAAGTCACAAGCAAAGATAAAACTTTACATCTAGTAGTTCTGCTGCTGTTCATTTTGTGGATATGCAAAAAGTCCATCAGAGTGGGATTCAAGCATACCTTCTATGACAGGCATAAATTGCCTCTCATTTGTCTGTAGAAAACAAAGTATAGCAATAGGGCTTTGAGGCTATCTACATAGGACACTGTGGTTATGCCCTTTATTTTTTCTGTGGGAACCTCTGTGGACATTCCACTTGTTGCTTGTACCTGGTTAGGTACATATAGAAGGGGACATTATACTCATTGATTGGTCTGATGAGAGTACAATGGCATAGTGATTTCCCTGGACTTAGATGGCATGCCAGTATTTATAAGTTGAGTGACATAGAATGAATTTCTTACTACCTTAGACACATGTTGGTTGAAAGCTAGGTTACTATCTACATGAGTCCCCAAATCCCTGAGTACTCTTGTCTACTTTTAGGTATGATTTATCAATGAGTTAGCTTTCCTGGGTGGCTGACTTCAATAAAAGTACTATTGTGCATTTTTTGGCATTGAGTTTTCAGTCATGGCTTTGGTACAAGTCATTTGTCAGTGTTAGACCTTCCAGTAAGATGCAAGTATCTTTTGGGGGGGGGTATGATTGCTCTTAGCTTGCAATCAGTGCCCTTGGCATTGGACTTGAATTCTGAAAACTAGATGCCAAAGAGGAGTGGACCCAGCTGGTGAATGGCCTTTTTGTGGAAGTGGTCTTTCCAGTCCTAACGTCCAGGCTCCTGTCTGTTAGTCAGCTGGCTATCCAGCAAGTTATGTATGGCTTTATTCCTAATTCTGTGAGTTTGTTTACAATGTTCAAGTGGAAGTATGTTGTCAGACCTTATCTAGGTCAAGGCAGGCAGTATGCAGTGTTTTCCTTTCATGCTTTGCCTTGGTGATCTTCTCAAAAAAGTCCAAAAGGTTCAGTAGGCATGACCTGCCTTTGACGAAACCAAACTAGGTTGTGTCCAGTCTGCGAAGGTTTCCTATGTAATTGCTAATCATTTCCATGCTACTTCTTTGCATGGCTTTGCATATGAGACTAGTCAGACTAATATGTCTGTAGTTCCTGTGATCGGTTAATAGTTTTCCCTTGTGCAGAGGAATGACCTTTGCAATCTTCCTTTCACATTACATAAAGTCTTTGTGGAGGATATGGTTGAATAGTGACACCAGTCATCCTGATAGGGCATCTTTCAGGCTACTGGGATATTACTGGAGTGTGTTAAAGCTGGAGGGTTGTGTTAGATGGGATTTCCTGGGGTGGATAGGGATCAGTGGGGGTAAAGTTGGAGGTGAATTTGGCAGCCAGAAGATTTGCTATATCTCCTGGTTCTGTGAACATTCCAACAGTTTGACACTCTGTTGTATGTCTTTGAGGTTTTGGAAATACCTATTGAAGTCCTTAAGGCTGTCCTTGTCCTGGAACATTATATTTACCTCAAAATTTGCTTTGCTGGACTTAATTAGTTCTCTTAGTTGTGTATTCAATCTGAAGATACGGTTGCTTTCTTTTTTAGTGTTAATACTTCCTAATTTTGGCAATGACATCTCCGATATTTGCGAGCATCAGGTCCAGTATGTTTGTACACCTAGTAGGTGTATGCAATAACTGGTCCAGATTGTTGTGTTTACAAATTCTAGGAATTTCTGTGCCTGCTAATTTGGGGTTATGTAGAATTTCCAGTTTATAGAGGGATATTAAAGTCCCCCATGAGTGTGGTTGAATGTCTCCAATATGTGTAAGTATGAGCTATGGGTTTCATGAGACACAGAGAGTGACCTATATCTTGCTAAGATATGGTATGGGACTTTGTCTGTGATAGCCTGGATGTGGAAGTACTCCAGTACATCATCTTTTTAACCAGCCTAGAGGTGTGCTCTTCATTGATGCAGATTGAGACACCTCCACCTTTAGTCTGTGTAGTTACTGGTCTAAATGTGTGGAAGACACTGAAGCCTTGCACTGCCAGGGTACTCTCTGTGGCATTAAACAATGTTTCAGTAACTGCACAGATGTCTGCATTCTCCAGGGTGAGGAGAGCTTGGAGGGGGGGGGTGGAGCTTCTTGCTTAGATGCCTGGCACTGTGCAGTAACATTTTTGGATTTCCTTGAGTAGATTTTGCTGTGTTGGAAGGTTTGTCAATTTGCTATTGCCTACAAAAAGGCTCTTTTGGGAGGACAGTGTTTTAGCCAATATTCAGAAGCTTAGAGTGGACAGGTGTAGACCATTCTTGGCAAAGCAACATGGTCTGTTAACAGTGCCCTCCCATGCTGACAAATATTGTATCCCCTAGAATGGCAGCAAACCCTAAGCCAATTGTTGATGCCAGTAATCTTCTGTTCACATTGTGGTATTAACCTTAGTGAAGTTAGAGTGCTGCTCAATCCTAGATACCAGCCTTTGACACATAATCTGAGACATCCGTAACATTCTCTTCATGTAGTTTAGGGAGGTATGTCTGAGTTCATGTACACCCACATGGACTATGACTGCATCATACTGGTACCTGTGGTGCAATAACTTGATTGTATGTGTAACTTGCAGGATCTTGCCCCTGATAGGTAACTCACCATTATTTTCTCCATGCTCAGCCTGGTGGGTGAGGCATCAGTATGTTGTATAATGGAGTCCCTTATGACCAGAGTCCAGGGTATTCTGTTGGCTTACCTTAAGGCCCTGGAAGTTGACACTCCATTGGGTGTGGCTGTATGTCCAGTGTTAGGTATTGTTTCTTTTGAGTGCTTTTGGGTTTGCCGAGGATAATTTTTGGAGGTGGAATGTGTTAGAGCAGGGGTTTGGAAAGACTGCATTTAAGTGCCTTGCATAAGTAGGTCTTTGTGTGCAGTGTGCACTGTGTGTGGTGGGTGTCGTGTGCATGTTTGTGATGTCACGATTATTATTATAAGTTTATGCACATGAGGGTTTTGCCTCCATAGACATTGTGAATATATATTTCTTGCATGCTGTATTTGTTTCTTTGAGGATTAAATAGTTGTCAGTGAACATTAGACAGTTGTTACATTGTATCAGTATGCCCATGTCTACCAAGCTGGTTGCAAAGAAATTGGAAGTGTGCATATCCATGATGTCAGGTCCTTTTCTGGATGAGCTACAAAGGTGCAGTGGGCTGATGAAGAGTGTTTTTGGGGCTAGAGACTAGGCTAGATTATATAATACCAAATTCAAGGGGCAGTGATCCTCAGAGTGCAAACTAGCTGCTCTGTGCTTCTCAATGTGCAAAGTTTTGCTCTACACTCACCAAGCTACTGGTACAGTTTCAGAGATTTTTTTTTTAGGAAACAAATAATTTCCAGGTGGCTGCATCTATACAGGGCACTACTAACCAGTGCTGCATGATGGACGGCAGCAGTGAAATGTGCCAAATTTAAACAGGCGCTTAAAACACAGGACACTGGACTGTAAGCCCTCTGGCCAATAAACAAACTACACATATACTTTCTTATGTGTTTTCCAACTCAGATATACCAGGCCAGTACCTACTGCCACTAGATGGACTATCCCAATCCTTGTTTTCACCTCACAGGAAGAGGTTCTCTAGTTTGATTCTTGGCTATGCCTGTGTTCACCGGTTTCCTCCCACATTCCAGCAACATGCAGTAGGTAGAATGGACACTCTAAATTGTCCATACGTGTGACTGTGCATGCAAGTGTGTGGTATGGAACAACAGCTGTGGCAGGGCTAGCCATCCCATGGTGTGCACCTTGCCTCTAGATGATTCTCACTGTCCCCATGTGCAAAAATGGGAATAAGGGGTTGTGGCTGGATGGATGGATCCAGCCAGGTTTTAGCAAAGTCAAATCTCCAGTGGTTGTCAAGACAGTACTAATGAAATGTGACCTTTATGTAGACTGCCAACAGATCCTTTGTCAGGTGATGTCAGATGGGCAGTTGTCTTGTGCAAATTAACCAGCTACTCGAAGGACTACCTCACATGAAAAACAGATATATGAAAATAAATTTTACAGTCACTGAAGCATAACCTGAAGCATACTGCCTGCACAAACCAGAAACGGAAGTCTTTATTATCTGATCTTGTTTGAAAGTAGTCCTCTAGAGTCGGACAAGTTAAACTGCGAGAGCTTCAGTCTGAAGCAACAACTTGACTAACAAGTCAGGTTTCATTGGACATGCATGCTTGGACTAAATGTACATTTCCAAACTTTGGTTAGGAAAGAAGCAGAAAATTCTAAGTTCAGATTCCTATGCAAGGTCAGTACCATTACACCTGAAGATTCCTACCTTTAAGATATTGTAAGCATAAACTGAATCATTTCATTGTTTATTTCGTTTTAAGTTAAAATTTACTAACCCTGCAACATGTTCACTGTTTGCTAAATATGAAATAAAAGTTCTTTGCACATAAAAACACACAGAGCGCATACACTATGCCAAAACAATAAAGCGCAACTAAAAGAGATCCTTTGAAGTACATCTACACTTAAAAAAGTAAAACAGTATAAAAAAGAGCAATGATAGTATTAGATAAAGCACTGACTGCAACTAGCCATTCCGAATGCTACTATCAACAAAATGTACTCAATGTTCTTTGTATAAAATTCAGCTTTAACAAACTAAAAATTAAAAATAATAAATTAGAATATCTGATGTCAGTTTTCATTCATTCCTCAACCAATGGGTTCGGATCCGATCCTCAGATCCAGCTTGGCCATTATCCTACCTTGTGGCTTCCAAAAACTCTTGAGCGCCATCCCTACCCATAATGCACTAGCCCCTAACATCTCTCAGATCTCATTTGCCGCTTTTGCATCTAGATGAGGTCGCCTTCAGCTCTCGAGTGTAGAGTGAGAGATAAGTCGATTTTGATATTTCTAATCAAAAAAGTTTTTATTTATGACTACTTATTTAATCTTTAATTTTTATCATTACATCATCTCTGCTATAGTCCTCCTTTCATACACTTTTTGAGTGTACATTTTCCTACCCTTGTTGATAGGCCTAGCCTTACTTCCCTACTCCCTTTACACTTAGTGTTAGTGTGTACCTCCTTACTTTCCATAGTTGGTATTTTTTTCCCCTTTTACAAAACATTTGTATTTCTTCTTTACCATTGTTGGTATTTAACCTTTTGCTGCTTAAATAATAAAACAAGTTTAGTTAGTATTTCTCTTATTGTTGTAGTTTCTCTTTCAGAATGCCCAAAAAAGGTCCTTTAGGATTTAAAAAGAGTGATACGTGTGGGCATAAGTTGCCTTATTTTGATGCCGTCAGTCTTTGTGTCTATTGTTTGGCTCTGGATCATTTACAACAGGATTGCAGTATCTGTTGTCGATTCAACCCACGATCACTAGCTGACAGGAAAAATCAAAATGATTTTGAAAGTTTTGCTGCCAACTTCATTCTCTGAAGCCATTACAGGGATTTAGTCCTCCAAACACAAAGCTAGAGACCTTACAAAAAGGTGTAAACCTCCTGAATCTTCAGCTTGTTCTTCCTCAGAACCTAAAAAGAAGAAAGAGAAATCAGATTCGAAATTACTCACGTTCTGACCACCATCGAGCAGATCTGACCAAGCCTGTTCCAGAGCTACACCCTCGGATCCAAAACCTTTACGGAGGACTTATTATTCTCCTAGCTTGGGTCCTTTGCTATCCAGGGTGCCTTCTCATTTTTTAGAGAGGTGCTCCAAATTGCCACCGCTAGCATCTTCTCATTCCTCCTAAGAGTCTCATGGAAGCAGATGTGGAGAGCATGAATGGAAAATTCTTCATGGCGCAATTTCAGATGGGAGGTGTTACGGCTCCTACCTTTTCAGGAGAGGAAGTCAGATCATCTACCACTCCACCCATTACAGCTCCTTCTCTAATCCAACCTGTTGTTTTAGAGTCCTTGGATCTGAGCTTTCTGGGTCTGTCTGGTTCGGATCCGAAGAAAGCACCTTCTTTGGATCTGAATACTGCTGTAAGTGCTTGACTCTGACATGCTCAGTGCTGGGTGACACTTGGATCCAAAGCATCCCTGTCAGATCCAGGAGGTCGGAGTCGACTGTGAAGGTTTTGGAGCCAGCTGTTCCTCTCAGAGCCTCAGCAATGGACAGCTTGGCTGTGATTTCCACCATGGGTGGTTTCTTCTCAAAGCAGAGGGAGGCGATGGGCCAGAAATTTGCTTTCCCAGCTCTGTTGTCTTGTCTTCCTTTTCTGTGGTGCGATCTGTCTTTGAAGTTGTGAAAAGAGTGATTTCTGCTCCAACAGGTCAGTTGGGTCTTACCCCCTGAGATACACCCTCTATGACTCAGATGACTTTGCACCATGGTCCTCAACATTCTATCCCACAGGGGCAGTCAGCTCAAAACTTTCAGACTAACCAGCAGGGTATCTTTATCTCTTCCTATACTTCACCGGACCACCCCACCAAGGAAGTCCCTAGGAAGACGAAGTGCAAAAGAAGGCACTTGGACTCTCCTCAGGAGTCAGTCACTGAGGATACTGATTTTGATGAAGTAGAGGAGTCCCCAAAATCACCACCCAATGGCATCTCATTTGGAGACATTCTTGGCGTCCTTAAGCAGAAGGTTGACTGGTCTTCCCAAGTGCCTTCTCTGGTGGAGTCAGCATTCTGAAAGTCTTTGGAGCTGGCCTGTCTACCTTCTGGGTTACTTCAACCGCTGATGGGCTTATTGACTTGGTCTCTAGGCAGGCGTGGAAGGAACCTGATTTGGTTGAACCAATCCCCAAGATGCCAGACCAGATTCTGGCTCCACCAGGTAGGCAGAGAATATTGGGGTAAAGGGGTGCCAGTAGATGCCATGGTTGTGGTGGCAGCTACAAAAAAGGAACTTGCAGAACAGAGTTCCTGTGTCCATCCTCCTAAAAGAGTCTAGGACAATGGACAGATTTGGGAAGCATGTTTATGCTTCAGCAACCTTTACACTCAGATAGCCAAACTGTCTGGCACATTTTACAAGGCTTCAAAGAGACTTGATTAAAGAGCTATCAACTTCTCTTTCTGGAACCAAAACTGCTGAGAAGCAATCTTCAGCAGTCTCTCAGTTGGTTACCCTACAAGCTATATCTAATTTGTCAATGAGGCTTATTTTGCATGCTGCAGAAAGCACCTCAAGGGCTGTGGGTTCAGGCATTTCCATAAGGAGGCATGCCTGTATGTGCCTGTGTGATTTTGTGGAGCCCTGCAAGTCCTTGTTCATCAATGCTACTTTTGACATCTCTTCCTTGTTTGGCCCCACAGTGAGGGACACACTCTCCAGGTATGAGAAAGATGGAAAGATCCTGTCTGCAGTGGGTGTGCATTTTTTGACCCCTGAAAAGACCTTTTTCAGGAGTCAATGGGGAGGTCGAAAAATGTGGTTCAGAAAGTCCAAGTGTCCTTTTGAGGACAAACACGGAGATAGTTCCCCCAAAGGCAGGGGGGGGGCTATAAGGGAAGGCCACACCACTGGGGTCTTGAGATTCCTTTTCTGAGAGACCCTTTTAGCTCTTGAAAGGAGGCCGATTGCCCAGCTCTGGAGGCAGTCGGAGGTCACTTAATTCTGCACCAGACACCCTGACTAGATATAACAAAAGACAGTTTGGTGCAGAGAATTATTTCCAGAGGTTATATAATTCTCTTTTCCCTACCTCCTCCATTATAAAGAACATTTTCCGATGTTCCACCCAGTCAGAGGAAGGCTGAAATTGAAAAGCTGCTAAGAAAAAGAGTCATCCAAGAGGTCCCACCAGACCAGACCAAATAGAATCCAGAACTTACTCAAGATTCTTTTTAGTGCCAAAGAAAGCAGGGGACTGGAGACCAATTTTGGATCTCAGTATATTGAACAAGTCAGTACAAGATGCACAGAATTCTGGAGGGTCACGGTTCAGTCCATTCTGCCCCTTCTGGGCAAGGATGACTGGGTGTGCCCAATAGATCTTCAGGATGCATAATCTCACATGAAGATGAACAGTTGATCCAAAAGGTATTTATGCTTACAGCTGGGAGCCAGTCATTATCAGTTCAGATCACTACCCTTTGGCCACCCCACAGAGTTCACAAAGTGCATGGCAGTGGTAGCAGCTCGCTTGGAATATGTGTGTTTCTATATCTAGACAACTGGCTCATTACCAGGAGTAGAAAAAATAGTGAAAAAAATTATTTGAGCAAAAAGGCTAAATGTATAGCTGTAAACTGTGTATCAACTAAAGAGATCACAAGCCTGGATTAACAAGTTAGTACTGACTTTTTTTTACATTATTGATCAACCTTCAACACACATTAAGGAAAGGAACAAGGGGTTGTAATGGAGATTTGTTAAGCATTAACTGCAGGAAAATATTCTAAAAATGTTTCCAAGGAAATGAAGACAGACTCTGATCTTGTCGACAATACTAAAGATCTAGATCCCCAAATAGGGAATAATTCCAGTGCTAACGCACCTAGTTTGATAGCTGAAGGTAAATCCACAGACAGGGCTTGTCTTAGGAGACTCACTGTTGCATCTTACTGTAAGAATCCTGAATAATCTTTAACTGTCAATGCCCTTCCTGGTTTAAGGTTAATAGATCTGGATAGTCTGTTTCCTAGATAATTAAGATTAAGCCAAAATATAGTAAAATTCTTCTTCGAGTAGATACAAATGACTTCCATATTTACTCCTTTAAACTATGTAAAAATACAATATTTGCTCTGATTGAGTTAGCCAACAGGGCCTCAACTGAGATTATACTTAGTGAATTTTTCTTTTTCCAGCTTAGCGCAATTATACTTTTACTAAGGCTGCTAAGTTTAATATTGGGTTAAGACAATTATGCCTGCTTTACAATCTCGAGATAGTAATTGACTGTGCATGACCTTAGAATTTTTCTGAAGATAAACTTCACTTGAGCCATCTTGGGTTGGGGTTTGTCTCCAGCAAAATCACAGAAAACTTAAAAGCATTTTTTTTAGAGATGAAAGATGTTCTGAAAGTTCCACATGCAATTCAAGAGGACCTGATAAAGTTATAAAGTGCTATTACTGTAATGTCGGGTGCTTAGACTTCAACTACCCCTCCATTAACTGGGAAAACTACTCATGTACCAATACACTTGCCCAACGTTTCCTGGAATTCATTAATTCCAATGCCCTGGACCTGCGGTAGCAACATCCTTGACCTGGTCATTACTAACATGGGCAGCCGTTGCTCTACACCAATGGTCAACTCCTCCCTGGTTAGATCCGACCACAAACTAATCACCTGAGAAATACACATCCCTCCCACCCCCCACCTGCAAAGGTAACCACCATGAAAAACTTCTCCAAAGCTAACTTTGGGCTCCTAAAAACAGAGGTGGCTAACTTCTCTGCACCTATGCAAATGGAGATCAGTTGCATGACCGCCAAATCATACACCAGTGCACTGTATGAATATGTAAACAAATGCATGGATCTCGCCATACCCAGTAGAACCCAGACGCTGTCCTCCAAAAAAAGGAAGCCAATCTGGTCGTCCCCTGCCATAAACAAACTCTACAACAGAAGGAGGAAACTGATGAGGAATAAGGTGAAGTCCCAAGACTGGAAAAACTCCCTTGTCAGCCTCAACAAAAAGTGGGGACCCCTCATCAAATCCTCTAAAGCTAGCTATGAAAACAGAATTGCAGCAGATAGTAAAGACAACCACAAGGCCTTCTAAAGTTATGTAAAGAATCTCCACGGCAATACCCAGATTTGCTCTGAGCTACTGCATAGTGACTATACCGAGCCAAAAGATATTGCCAGTATACTGGCCGACTGATTCAGTGCCAAATTTACCTCTCTCTCCCCCCAAGGGACCAGTCGCAATATCAATAGATTGCCAGGCACCTAGTATTACTGCTGCACAGATTAAAACAGCACTGTCCAAGGCCAAGAATACAGCTTATTTGGGACCTGACAATATCCCTGGCTGTATTCTACATGAATTACAGAGTGAACAGGCACCTCACCTGTGTGCCCTGTTCAATCACAGCCTTACCTCAGGCTTTGTTCTTACTGAATGGTGCACTGCTACAGTCATCCCTCTCCACAAAGGAGGAGTGATTACAGACCCTGGGAACTATTGCCTCATTAGCCTGACGAGTCTGATATGCAAAGCTATGGAATGCATCATCATGGACCTAATAAACAAGGACATAGGGAATCTCCAAACTCTGGATCCCACACAGATTGTTTTTGTGAAGGGTAGATTATGCCTGTTCAACTTGGTCAACTTCTTTGATTCAGTCAACAGAGCTATAGATGAAGGCAAGGTGGTTCGTACAGCCTACCTTGAACTGGCCAAGGCCTTTGATACCATTCCCCACTCAAGAATCATAGAAAAACTCACTAAGCTAGGCATCAACCCCTATATCACTAGGTGCGTTGCAAACTAGCTCACAGGTAGAACCCACAGTGTAAATGTAGCTGACTCCAAGTCAGACTGCCGACCAGTCATGAGTGGAGTCCCACAGGGTCCGGTCCCGGGTCCTCTCCTGTTTGTTATCTACTTCTCTGATGCCCAGGCCAGAACGAAGGGACTCTGGCTTACAAAGTTCACAGACAGTTGCAAGTTGGGAGCTATTATTAACTCCCCAAGTGATGGTGCCATCCTACAGAAAGACATCACTGAGACCAACGACTGGTGTCAGAACCATGGCCTTAAGCTCAATGCCAAGAAAAGTGTCGTCATCCCCTTTGGGAAAAACCCAGCTCCCATAAATTACCACATCAGTGGTAGTCCACTGAACACAGAAGGAGTTATAAGAGATCTGGGAACACAGGTTGACAGAAACCTCTCTTTTGACCACCACATTGCCACTGTGGTCAGAAAGTCCTTCTGTGTGGCACATCTCATTACTAAGGATTTTGTATCCAGGAAGAAAGAGGTCATTGTCTCTCTCTACTCTTCTCTCATTAGGCCAGTCATTGAGTACAATGCCCCATTTGGCATGTACCTCACTAAACACCTGCAACTGCAGAGGCTGCAAAAGTACCTCACAAAGAGGATCCTAGGCCTTAAACATTTGTCCTACATGGACAGACTAAAAAAACTCCAGCTATTCTTTGTCTCATATCGCCTACTTAGAGGTGATCTCTGCTTGACATACAAAGCCATGTCTAACCCAGCTCTGTTAGAAATGCTACATCTGAAGAAATCCCAATCCCTCCACACCGCACACTCCAGAGACCTCAACCTCATTACCACAATCAACAGGACATGCTGGAGGGACAAGGTCATAACCCAGAGACTGCCCATGCTATGGAATAGACTTCCCATACATGTCAGGCAGAGCACCTCACTGGCCCTCTTCAAGAGAAATCTTGATGAGTGGATGGGAAATGGAAAATTCACCCCAGGGATCAATCCAGTGGCTTTAGTTGACAGAGGCACTGGGAACTAAGATCATGTGGCACAATACCAGAGTAATCCTATGGGCTAGGCTTGTAAAGGCTCCAGGGCCATTAGCCAAGTGCACACCTATGAACCTATGAATTAAAGGACATCATCACAGCAGATGATTATAAACTTGTGTCAATTACAGAAACATGGAATACCAGAGATATCTATTCCCTGTTTTTATTAAATATATAAAGTTATTGTGGCAATTACATAAATATGGAATAACAGAGGTATTTTTCTCTGTTTTTTTCTTAATATGAATGTTTACATCAAGAAGTTCATGGAGAGGAGACCTTATTTTAGTTCATGAGTGTAATAAATCAACTCGAGTTTGAACTAACAACTTATTAGAGTAAACTAGCAAATAAGAAAGTCCAGACCACCAGGATTAAAATAAAACCAAAATATTTAATAAGATAAAAATAACACAATGAGCACTTTCAGGTTAAAAACCTTTCATCAGACAACATGTATAGCATATAGAACAGAATTTAAAGCATAGTATATCTAATCAAAATTCAATATCGAACCCTCCTCCTCTTTAGGGCGGGTTTGATGGGAATGACTCCATTTAAACCTGGAAGCCTATCAGCAGCTAACTCAGTGATCCATCTTGATTCATTATATTCAGTTTCATTAGTCAACCCCCCCCCCCCCAGATGTTTGCACTACCTGTAACACCATCAAGTGAAAGGAATGGTCAATATTGTCGTTCACGTGCTGAAGTAAAGCATTGTGCATATTAGTCGTCCTTATAGCAGTCATAATGTTGCAATATCCTGTCTTTCAACTTGTTATTCGTCTTACCAACATAGAACAAATAACAAATCCTATACTGAGTTAAATAGATAATATTCCTAGTATGGCAGTCTGCATAGCCTTTCAGAGAATATTTCTTACCCGAAACTGGGTGAATAAACATATTATCCCCTCTATTATGTTGGCAAGCCTTACAGTGTCTACATGGGTAAGTACCTTGTTGCCCATTCCATATTTACTCCTTTAAACTATGTAAAAAAAATACAATACTTGCTATAACCGAGATAGCCAACAGGGCCTCAACTGAGATTATACTTAGTGAAATTTTTCTTTTTCTAGGTTAGAGCAAGTATACTTTCACTAAGGCTGCTAAGTTTAATATTGGGTTAAGACAATTATGCTTGCTTTACAGTCTCGAGTTGGTTACTGACTGTGCATGACCTTAGAATTTTTGTAAAGATAAACTTCACTTGAGCCATCATAGGTTGGGTTTGTCTCAAGCAAAATCACAGAAAACTTAAAGCATTTTTTGAGATGAAAGATGCTCTGAAAGTTCCACATGCAATTCAAGAGGACCTGATAAAGTTATAAAGTACGGTTACTGTAATGTCGGTTGTTCAGCTAACATAAATTTTGAATTAAAGGACATCATCACAGCAGATGATTATACACTTGTGTCAATTACAGAAACATGGAATACTAGAGATATCCATTCTCTGGTTTTATTAACTATATAAAGTTGCTGTGGCAATTACAGAAATATGGAATACCAGAGATATTTTTCTCTAGTTTTCCTTAATACAAATGTTTACATAGGTTCATAGGGTGATACTAGGCTTTCGGCCCTAAGGCCTATACAAGCCTAGCCATAACAATTCCCTGGATATTTCTTCCCACAATATTTACTTCCCTGGACCCCTGTCTAGCAGGGTGACTGACATGATCCCCAGGGAGAACTTCCTATCTCCCATCCAATCGTCAAGGTTCCTTTTGAAGAGGGCCAAGGAGGCTCTCTGATTGACATGTATGGGCAGTCTATTCTAGAGTATGGGGGAGTCTCTGGGTCAGGAACCTATCCCTCCAGCATGTTTTCGTCATTGTGATGACAAGGTTAAGATCCCTGGAGCGTGTGGCTATGAGGGATTGGGATTTCTTTAAGTGGAGCATGTCCAACAGCTCAGGGTTTGACATTGCCTTGTATGTTAAGCAGAGATCACCTCTGAGTAGACGATATGCCACAGAGTATAGCTGGAGTTTTTTTAGACGGTCAGCATAGGGCATCTGTTGTAGGCCTGTGATACATTTAGTGAGGTATTTCTGCGGCCTTTCCACCTGTTGCAGTTGTCTTGTGTGGTACATACCAAATGGGGTGTTGTACTCTATAATGGGTCTAGTGAGGGATGAGTACAGTGGGACAATGACCTTCTTTTTTCTGGATGAAAAGCCCTTAGTGATGAGGTGTGCCACATAGAAGGATTTCCTGACTGTTGTGGCGATGTGGTTATCGAACGTGAGACCATTGTCCACCTGTGTCCCTAAGTCTGTCATCACACTTTCAGTGTTTAGTGTACTGCCACCTATGTGGCAATTCATGGGTGCATGTTTTTTCCCAAAGGGGATAACTATACATTTCTTGGCATTAAGCTTTAGCCCATGGCTCTGGCACCAAGCATCTGTTTCTGTAAGGCCTTTTTGTAGAATATCCACATAATTTAGGGATTCAGTAATGGCTCCCAGTTTGCAGTCATCAGAGAAGTAGATGCCAAACAAGAGCGGTCCCAGGACTGAACCCTGAGGTACTCCACTTGTAACTTGTCTGGAGCTGGATTTGGAGTTGGATACTTTTACAGTCTGGGTTCTGTCAGTAAGCCAGTTGGCAACCCATCGAGTGAAGTAGGGATTTATGCACAGCTTAGTAAGTTTATCTATGATTCCAGAGTGGGAGATGATGTTGAAGGACTTGGCGAGGCCCAGATAGGCTGTGTGCACTGCCTTACCCTCGTCCACAGCTCTGGAGACTGATTCGAAGAAGTCAATCAAGATGTTCATGGGGAGGAGACCTTATTTTAGCTCATGAGTGTAATAAATTAACTCCAGTTTTAACTAACAACTTATTAGAGTATTATAGTTGAACTTCATGGCATTTTTCCACACAATTTACTCAGACTTATTCTTTATCAAAGCACACCCTTAGATCCAATAAAATACTGGGACTACTTGAAAAGGCTGGATAGTATATTGGGGAATAAAACCACTTTGTTACTGGATGAATTTTAATTACCTGGATAGAAACTGGGATAGGTTGACTGCTAATACTATTCACTCCAGGCAATTTACTAGTATAGTATTTTTCATTGACTGCAGAAGCTAGTGTTAGACAAAACAAGAGCACATAATGTACTTGACATTGTTGTGAATATTCCAAAGTATAATTAGTAATGCATCTGTTTTAGCTCCTTTTGGAACTTCTGATCGTAATGTTCTTGATTTTGAAATGCATACGTTTACTTTTTATAAATCCATGACTAAAAAGTATGACTATGGGAGAATAGACTGTCAGACATTGCATCAAACCCTGGACACGTGATTGGAACTTGGAAATCTACTAAAAGGCTTGACATTGTGGTTATACAACTCATGAGGGAATTTGAAAACTTGATTTGAAAAGTACTGCATCTAAGAACACAAAAGATGTATTTGTAAATTCATGTTTTGTTTGGATCAAGAAATAAAAAAAACCTGTGTAACAGAAATAAAATAATTGTTAACACTTACAAAACGCTTTCCAGTCATAAGAACAAAAAGGCTCCAAACTCCATCAGTAAGCAACTTAAGTTAAAAATCATTGAGAAGTGATCAGCTTGCAAGGAAAAGCTAGCAAGACAAATCCAATTCTATTAATCTAAACAAACATGTAAAGTTAGGGTATAGAAGGTGAACAATTCCTAGACTTATGGTTTAAAAGTAATTGTAAATTACTTTATCATTTTATTAACAGCTGTAGAAAACATTTTGTCAAATGATACTGATACAGACCTTGTTATACATTCAGAAATCTCGTTTCCATTTACTAGTATAGTATCCATATGTAGAGTGTTGCAAAGTATTAAAAAAACAAATTTCAGTGGAGACTGGCAGTATTCCATTAATATTGCTATGTAATATTAAGGATCATGCAGAGCGTCAGTTAAAATTAATATTCAATAAACTTGTGTTTTCAGGTAAAGTACCAGATTATGGAACATTTGTCATATTGTACCAATTAATAAGAAAAGGAGTCGATATGGAGTTAAAACCTGCTGCACTGTTAGTTTAACATCACTTCTTGGTGTATGCTTTGAGTACTGCCCAATTGATGTTATAAACAGTGCCAGTGAATTGGGGCATTTGGACGTCTTTCGTCACTGATTTGTAAAAGGAAAATAAACCCTAACCAATTTAACTGATTTTTACGAGTGTGTTTAGATAAGGGATTATCATCAGGAGTAATATATTTAGACATGGCCAAGGCATTTGACTTCCTTATTCAGCCATTCGTAGTGTTATAAGAGCTAATATTAATCCATATATTGGAAAATGGATTATGTCCTGGTTAAAAGGACATATATAGTCAGTGGTGTTACAGGGTATGAACTCAAGATTATTTACTAATTAAAATCTGAGTCCCCCAGCGTTCAGTCGTGGGTTCAGTATTATTTAACATTATTTTTCTACTTTCCCATTAAACAAACATTGCAAGATAAGTAAGTGTTTTTTATTGCTTGTGTGAACGATGCCTATTCCATCAATGATTATGTGAAGTATACATTTAGGGAGAATATGTTGGTGTCCTATTCACTGTAGATAAATGCCATGTAATATGTTTTTGTAAGCCCAGGGTGACTTTGCCTATTTATCTGTCATCTACAATATTAAAAGAAGTTACTGCCTTAAGGACCTAGGTGTATTAGTATGTAATTACTTTTCCTTCAGGAATCACATTGCTTTATTACATTGCTGTGCAATGAGACTTTCGAACCATATGATGAGAATCTCACCTAAGTTCTCACTGGCTTTGTCCTTGTCCAAACCCCATCTAATATCCCCCCTCAACCCTTCTCTCCTTTCTCAGATTTAGATAGAGTATCCCCTTTATCACTACAAAACTGAACTGAAGATTTCTCACTGCTTGTTAATCCTTCCAGGATTTAGTTATTCACTTAATCTGTTATTATTGTTATCTAGTTACTGTTTAGAAAATTTGTAGCTCTGTGTTTTACTTCTTATTTCTAAATGTAATTAGAGCTTACTACTCAATTGTACCTAATTTGCTCCTGTATTTCTCATTGTCATGATCACTTCTACTGTATACATACCTTGATTGTTATTGTTTACCATCTACCGTGTCATTCTGTGGAGCTTTTCTCCCCGGGCCTCCGCTGAAAAAGGACCTGTGTCCAGTCGGAATTTCCCGCGTAAACAAATGTAAATAAATAAATAAGTGTTGCATCTGGGGATAGCAATTGTCTGATGGCCTTGTACAGATCATGTGTAAGATCTCTTCTTCAGTTTAACAACGGAGTCAGTATCTGTAATAAAGGTCCACTTAGAATTCTTGAATCGGTTCAAAGATGATTCACTAAAAACATTACATCAATTTGTGACATGGGTGATTGCAGTTAGATATAAATTTATTATCTATTTTCATTACATTACCAATATTTAAGGGGAAAACTTATACTGGTATAAATAAAGTATTGCATGATACTATTTTGCAAGCAGTTTTAATACTGAATTATATCAAAGAATATTATTATTAAAAATAATAACTTAAAAGTTAGTTACAAAGCATTGCCAGCCTTAGAAAATCTTTTAAAACATATAGAGTTCCAACTTTATTGAACAGACTTCCCCAAATTATTAGAATATCTACCACACAGAGCATGTTCACATGTAGTCATGACAAGTGCAGGGGAAACTTAGTTTCTGACCCTGAATTAATGGAATTAGTGCTTTTTAATTATGTTTAATGTACTGTAATGAACATCTGCACAAACACATGGAGAATTTTTTCTTAAGATTGTTATCCTTTCAGGTTGAAGTGACAAATTACAAACACACAGATACACAGCCATGCACACACACGCACACACACACACACACACTCTCTCTCTCTCACATACAATACTGATGCAGTTTTTTGCCTAGTAACAGTGACAACAGCATGAGCTTGAATCTCAAATGAGAGCTAATATTATCTTTCCTTTCCTATGATTCTAAAATTGCCTAGCATAGGACTTTCTCTGTATTTCTGTGTTTGCAGTATGATTGTAATTACCATGCTATGGGTTTCCTACCTGGAAGTATAATGCTTTTAAAGGAAAAGTTCAGCACCTGTCTTTCTAGAGGTTCTTGTTGGTTCAGTGGCAGTAACACCAGCATGGTATGCTGAAGGTTTTGGGTTTGAATCGCAAATAAGAACTAATATTATCTTTTCACTATGATTCTGCCAGTGCTAAAGCAGAGTGATGTGTGTGTGTGTGTGTGTGTGTGTGTGTGTGTGTGTGTGTGTGTGTGTGTGTGTGTGTGTGTGTGTGTGTGTGTGTGTGTGTGTGCGCGTGCACATTTGTAATTTGACCTTAATCACCATGCTGGAGGTGTCCTAGCTGAAAGATTAATAAGGCTGTTTAGGGAAAACTCAATACTTGTTTGTTAAGAGGCTGTTGATGGTCCAAAGGCAGTCTGACACTAACACTGTTTGTTAAAGGTCTTTGTTTTAGTCCCAAATGAGATCTAATATTATCCTTTCACTACTGTGATCCTAGCAGTGCCTAAGCAGAGGGCTTTCCCTGTATTTGCGTATGCCTGTTTAAATCCAATGTTACTTTGTATTCACATGAACTAGTGGAAGAAGTATTACTTAAAGTGGATGTTGTGTAGTGTGATTGCTGTCATATGTGTTCAGTCAGTAGTTACATGTCAAGAAAAAACAGCACACAGTGTAAAAACAAAAATACCAAAAGGAACACTGTAGGAACTCGAGGAAGACCAAATAAAACCTCAAAACTTTAGCATGCTAAACAATTTAATTTCAACACTTTTGTCAGAGACTTCATCAGAAATATTTGCAACTAAAAACTTCCACACTTTAAATAATGCCCAGCATTAATCAATTAATTAATTACATACTCAATAAATAAATTAGCAATGAATATACATTTAAAAGCCTATAACACTTTGTAATGCAATTTAAACTGAAACTAATAAAACATTTAAAAAAAACATGATGATATATATAATTCTTATGAATAATACAAGGCTCAGCAACCCGTGAATAAAACTAACTAACTTCCTGTCTTCCAAAAAGGACTTAATGTTAACTGATTCATTTAGTCTGAGCGGACTATCATCCCCTAATCTGAATTGCCACAGGGTCTCTTTACTTTCGACCCTGTTTTTCATGGTGCCCCCACTTAAATCTTCAGGCACATGCTCTAAAATAGAAAATAGAAAATGATTTATTTTTAATTATTAATTATTATTTAAAAAAAATGTATAAAAGACTCTTCTTTGACTATGGAACCTGCAGATATCTCTACCTTGGATGGCTCCAGAGCCGCTGAGCAGGCACCGGCTTCTGAGTTAGTTATTCACTCAACCGATGTTCGATTCAAATCAGCAACTTCTTTTTTAACCAAAACTACTGAGTTTCTTAGACCCAGAGTACGCAATACGCCTAGAAAACTGACAACCAAAGTGCATGCACCTGCTCCCATGCCACAAAAACAAATGCTTAGAATGGCTGAAGACCATATTACGCTGATTAGGGGAAGTCAGCCTTCCCCTGCTAAGAGACAGAGTCCAATCCCCTTCAGCTTTTACAGACCAGGAGTCCGATGACTCTGAAATTTGTGATTATGAAGACATGCCCTTATCTGCTTATGAGGATTCAGATGCAGAGGAATTCATTCCCTCTGCCTCCTCTCCAGAGGATTTTTCTTTTGCTAAAACCTTGGTTACCTTAAGAGAGCATTTCCACTGTAAATGCCAAGACTATCCTCAGTCCAAAAAGAAACTCAGAGAATTTCTAGAGTTGCCTCAACACAGGCCCTTAGCAATACCCTTTATGGAATCCAGTCTTACTTCCTGACACTTTACCTCCTGCCCCTAGGAAACCAGACAGGTACTACAGAGTACCTGATACTCACAAATTTATTTTCAAGAATCCTTCTGCTGACCCAGAGATCATTTCCCAGGGGCCTAAAGGTATCAAGGCTACTACATCCAAGAATCCCACCCCTTCGGACAGGAATTCCAGAGCTTTGGACAAATGGGGTAAGAAGGTGTATACCTCTGCAACTCTTGCTATTAGGGCATTGAATTGTCAGTTTCGCAAGCTGAAGTACCAGAAACATATTATGGAACTTATTAAACAAAAAGTGGCAACATTTTCAGACTGTGCAGAAAATAAAGAATCGCAGGAGCTTATGCACTCTGCAAGCCAAATCAGCAATCATACTTTGCAGTGTGGCTTTGACGCCCTAGAAGCATCTTGCTGGGCAGCTGTCACTGGCTCTGTACTGAGAAGACATGCTTGACTGAAGGAGCAGACCTTGCCAGACCACGTCAAATCAAAGTTACTAGATGCTCCTTTGAATAAGGACTGTTTGTTTGGCACCAAAGCAGAAGAGGTTCTTAAAAAGATGGAAGAAAAAGCTAAGTCTATGCAGACTGTTAAAAGAATTCTTACAAGTGCAACCCCCTAGATTCAGTAGGCATTGCCCTTCCAAACACTGGTCCTTTCCAGCCCCTTCCAGGCCTTCTCAAACCAGACCCAGGGGAAACAGACCACCCAGACTACAGTCTCAGGGTATGCAGAGATCTAAGCAATGGAGTGCCCCCACCCTTAAAGCAGGGAGTGGTAAGCCACCTCCTTATGGAAAAAGCTCACAATGACTTCTTTACTCCACTCCCCAGCCCTGCCCAATTGCTTGTGCCCCTAGGAGGAAAACCTGCCCTTCATGCAAAAAACTGGGTGTCTATCACTCAGGACCAGTGGGTCCTCAACATTGTATCCAGGGGTACAAATTTTACTTCCATTCACTGCCAACCTCAAGTGGGTCTCCAGACCTTCCTCTAAACCAGTGGGCAGAGGCTCAAAATCAAGTACTTTCCCAACTCAGTATCAGAGCTATTCAGTCGGTTCCAGTAGAACAGAGGGGTCAAGGATTCTACTCCAGACTCTTTCTGGTACCCAGGAAAGAGGGCTCTTGGTGCCCAATCCTAGATCTTTCCATTCTCAGCACCTTCCTGGTGGTACCAAAATTCAAAATGCTTACCCTACAGTGGCTTCTTCCTATGTTGGCCAAGGATGCCTGGTTAGTCACCCTAGACTTAAAGGAAGCCTTTCTGCATATCCCCATAAGGGAATCATGCAGGAAGCATCTGCGTTTCAGTGCAGTGTCTATGCATTATCAGTTCTCTCCACTTCCCTTTGGCTTATCTACTGTGCCCAGAGTATTCACAAAATGCCTAGCTCCAACCATTGCATACTGCAGGCAGAGAAATATCCAAATTTACCTGTACTTGGACAACTGCCTGACTCAGACGGACAGTCCGGAATTGCTGCTGCAGCACCTGACATTTGTGATAAACCTTCTCACCTCCTTGGGGATCACCATCAACAAAAAGAAATCATACCTGGTACCCAGTCAAAAGATTGTATTGGGAGCAAGCTTGGACACAACTTCTCAGATGGCATTCCTCTCCTCAGAAAAACAAGTCTATCTGACAGATTATTTCAAACAAATGGCCATCAGAACTCAGCTGTTTGCAAGAAAAATACTTCAAGCCCTAGGGTTCATGGCCTCATGTATACTGCTGATTCCATATGCAAGACTGCATATGAAGAAACTACAGTGGTACTTAAAAAGTCTTTGGTGCTAACATTCTCAGGACCTGGAAACAGTCATTCCTATCATATGCTGTCTAAGGACAGAGTTTCTGTGGTGGGCAGAAACATGCAACCACAGCAAGCGACTGCCACTTACTCAACCCCAAGCCGCCCAGACCCTAACCACCGACAGATCAGACTGTGTCTGGGGGGCACACATGGACAGAAAATGTATTCAAGACCACTGGAGCCCAAGTCAAATTCATCTGCACATTAACCAAAAAGAGATGCTAGTTGTACGGAATGCCCTGACAGCTTTCAGATCCCTAATCTTTCCAGGACAACTGCTAATAAAAACAGACAACACCACAGTTATGTGGTACATCAGCAAACAAGGGGGGAACCCATTCCTACCCACTCTGCAGGCTCGCCATGGCCCTGTGGAACATGGCCTTGGACATTCAAGTCTATCAGCAAGCTCAATTCCTGCCAGGCAAACAAAACTTACTGGCAGACGACAAGCAGAAATCTCTTAGGCCCACCCGAGTGGCAATTGCAGCACAGCACCTTCAAACTTCTGATTCAGAAATGGGGAACCCCAGAGGTGGATCTCTTTGCCTCCCCCTACAACCACCAGCTCAGCAAATTCTGCACCAGGAGTCTTCACAGCAGGGCCTGGAAAGTTGATGCCCTATCTTTTCAGTGGGTAAATCTCTCAATCTATGCCTTTCCTCCTCTGCCCCTCCTTTCAAGAGTATTACTCAAGATAAAGCAGAACAGACTAAGGACTATTCTGATTGCCCCAGACTGGCCACACCATCACTGGTACCCACTCCTGCGTAGCCTGACATCGGTGCCTCCCTGGCACCTACACTAGAACCCAACCCTCCTCTCTCAGCAGGAGGGACAGATTCTGCATCCACATCTGCAAACCCTAAATCTTGCACCTGGCTTATACCTTGAATTCTCCCCCAACAACCTTAAGCAAACAGGTGCTGGACATCATTCTGGAAGTCAGAATACCCAGTACAAGAAAATCCTTTGCTGATAAGTGGAAAAGGTTCTACTCCTGGATTCACTCTAAAGGAGAGGACACAACACTGCCCTCTCTGCCTGTTGTCCTGGATTACCTAGCAGATCTACTCCACAAAGGCCTGTACTTCTCCTCCATTAAGATACATGCCTCAGCCATTTCTGCTCATTACAACACTGAGCCACCTCTCTTCTCTCATGCTCTTATGAAACAGTTCCTGAGAGGAGCAAACAACTTAAGGCCACCAAGGAGAGCACCCACCCCTGCTTGGGACCTTAACTTTGCACTGGAAAAGCTCATGCTTCCCCCCTTTGAACCTGCTGCATCAGCAGAGTTAAAATTCCTCTCTTGGAAAACAGCCTTGCTTCTAGCCATCACTTCAGCTAGAAGAGTGTCTGAGCTACAAGCCCTCATGGTTGTGGATCCCTTCATTATTTTCCATGCTGACAGGGGTTCACTCAGGACTAGCCCTTCCTTTATGCCCAAAGTGGTGTCCAGTGTGGCTCTCAGTCAATCCATCCATTTGCCAACCTTCTTCCCCACTCCTCAAAATAAAGGGAAAGGGAACGTGCACAGACAGTGCAGATTCTACCTTGATAGGACTAAGCCCTTTAGAAAATCTGACCAGTTGCTAGTCAGCTTTGCTACAGAGGCAGAGGGCAAGGCCATTTCAAAACAAACCATTTCCAAGTGGATACCACACTGCATCCATTTCTGCTACAAGCACCATAGGAAACCAACCCCTCAGGGGGTCAGAACACATTCCACTAGAGCAATATGTATCTCTACAGCATTTCTCACAGGAGTCCCTACCAGGGGTATCCTGGAGGCTGCTACCTGGAGTTCTGTACACACCTTCACCAAGCATTACCACCTGCCTATCTTTTCCAAATCCTGCAAGGCATACTAGCCAGCCCTAACTCTTCTTTACTGCCTCCACCCTTCTTCAGCTGTGGGAATCCACCCAAGTGTGATGACTCCAACAGTGAAACACGAAGAACATAGTACAGTGTAGATGTTCGAGTGTATTCACTGTTGCAGCCCTGGTTTCCCTCCCTCCAGCCCCCTGATTTTCACTCTCTTTCTCTGTCCTATCTATGGCTATTACTAACCCCTTCTGGGGTTTTGGTATTGGTATATACTTTTTATTGGTGGTGTGTTCCCCATCATAACCTAGCTCCCTAATTGGGGGGCTCTTGACATTTGGGGCAAGAAAAACTGATGTAATGGCGTCAGCTGCTCCTTTTTTATACCCCTGATGACCTGACATCAGTCCTGGAGCAACAGCATCCAACACAGAAATACTATATCTCTGGTATTCAGGCCGACTGAGGGCTACCTGCAGGCAGATAACACAAGTGTGATGACTGCAACAGTGAATACACTCGAACATCTACATTTATGGTAAGTGTACACAACTGTACTTTTTATGCATAGAGTAAGTTTATGTATAACGTAAACTGATTTGGCATCAAAAACATCACAATGTTCTTCATGTTTCACTGTTGCAGTCAACACATTTGCGTTATCCCTGCCAGGGTAGCCCTCGGCCAGCCCGAATAGCAGAGACTTAGTATTTCTGTGTCAGTTGCTGTCGCTTGAGGACTGACGTCAGGTCATCAGTAGTATAAAGTAAGGCAGCCGACGTCATTACATCAGTCTTTCTTGACATGGAGTCCAAAGCAGAAGCAGTTAGCATGAGTGCCGGTTGGCCACTACCTGAGTTTTCATCTCCGAATTGAAGTTGAAGTCTTTTAAAGCTAAGTATTCCGTTAGGGATCCTTTTTTCTTGCACTAACTGATGTCAGAAAAAGTTAATAATTGTCTCGCAAATACCACACCGAGATGTCCACTCTTACTGCGTCACTTGTTTAGGCCCAGACCATGACGTCCCTCGTTGTCTCTTCTGTGCTTTATTCAATGCCAGAACAAGCCATCGTCAGGCCCTTATTGTAGCCAGATATTTTCTTTTACAGTCCTCGAATTCCGATATGGCTTCGGTAAGCCATCCAACAGCAGATCTTCCAAAAAAACATAAAGATAAAGACAGGGACAGACTGCACAGGTCCAAACCTACCGATGATGCTTCCATTAAGCTAGTCGTCAGTCCTCAGGTACTCAGTGAGGTGCTTTTGCAGCCCCTGATGCCCGCTTCAGTTGATTCACAGCTGCTACCAAGACCCTTTCAGACTCGGGTATGCCGCAAAACTTTTCTTCGACTAGGGATCCTGCGGTCGTCTCTACCTTGGATGGGTCCGGAGCCACTGAGCAGTCACTGGCCTCCATGGAAGTCCTTTGCACTACCGAATCTTGACACAAACCATCTTCTTTCAGGATTACCGTTCTTTCAAAAACTACCGAATTTCTTAGACCCAGGGTTCAAACCACACCCAAGAAACTGACGACCCACTCTCAGGCGCCTGCTACCTTGCCTGTGTCTCAAATGCTTAAAATGGTGGAATACCTTATCATGCTGATCAGGGGAAGCCAAGCTACCCCCTCAAAAAGGAAAAGAGATCTGTCCCTTGTTGTTTTGTCTGAACAAGAGTCAGATGAATCTGATGCATCTGACTATGAAGACATGCAACCCCTCTCCACAGATGAATCTGATGCATCTGACTATGAAGACATGCAACCCCTCTCCACTTATGAGGATTCTGATGCAGAGGACTCCATTCCTTCAGCCTCTCCCCCAGAAGATTTTTCCTTTGGGGAAACCCTGCATACTTTAAGGGAGCATTTCCAATGGGAGAGTCAGGACTACCCTCAGTCTAAAAAGAGACTCAGGGAATTCCTACATCTTCTGCAATACAGACCCTTAGCCATCCCCCCAGTTCTGGATGTTGTGGATGATGTTTTCATTGAATCCAGCTTGACTCCTGATGCCAACCTCCTGCTCCCAGAAAACCAGACAGGTACTGTAGAGTCCCTGTCTCACACAAATATCTTTTTAAAAATCCAACAGCTAACCCTGAGTCATTTATCAAGGACCAAAAGTGATTAAAGCAACCTCTGCTAAGAATCCCACCCCCTCAGACAGGGATTCCCGAGCATTGGACATATGGTGTAAAAAAGTATACATCTCAGCTACTCTTGCTATCAGGGCACTAAATTGTCAGTTCCACATGCTGAAATTTCAGCAACATACCTTGGAACTCCTTAATCAAAAAAAATGTCTTCCTTTCCTGCTTGACCAAAATCTAAAGATTTACAAGACTTAATGCATTCTGCAAGTCAAATAACTAAACACACTTTGCAGTGTGACTTTGATGCCCTAGAAGCTTCTTGCAAGGCAGCAGTCACTGGATCTGTCATTAGAAGGCATGCGTGGCTTAAGGAACAACCCCTGCCAGGCTATGTCAAGTCTAAATTGTTGGATGCCCCCTTGCACAAAGATAACATATTTGGCACTAAAGCAGAAGATGTCTTAAAAAAGATGGAAGAAAAAGCAAAATCTATGCAAATGGTTAAAAATTTCTTACAGGTCCACCTCCCTAGGTTCAGCAGGCATTGTCCCTCCAAGCACTGGTCCTTTCCAGCTCCGAGTAAACCAGCCTAGACTAGGCCCCGTGGAAACAGACCCCCCCCCAGACAGCAGCCCCAGGGAATGCAGAGATCTAAGCAGTGGACTACCTCTTCAAAACCAGGGAGTTCTAAGCCACCCCCTTATGATAAGAACTCACAATGCCTCACCTTCCCTTCCCTTACCCCTTAGAGGAAAACTCTCCTTTCACTCAAGCACCTGGGCCACCATTACCAAGGACCAATGGGTTCTGAACATTGTGTCTCAGGGATAGAAATTTTCCTTCCACACCCTTCCAACCCCAAAAAGGTTTCCAGATTTACCAACAAATCAGTGGGCAGAGGCTCAAAAGCAAATCCCTTCCCTGCTCTCTATGAGGGCTGTAGAGCACATTCCTGCAGACAGAGAGGCCAAGGCTTCTACTCCAGACTTTCTGGTGCCCAGAAAAGAGGGCACCTAGTGCCGCATTCTCAATCTATCCATTCTAAACACCTTCCTGGTTATCCCAAAATTCAAAATGCACACCCTCCAGCAGTTGCTACCCATGATCTCCAAGGACACTTGGCTAGCCACCCTAGATTTAAAAGAGGCCTACCTCCACATTCTTATGAGGGAATCATGCAGGAAATATCTCCGCTTCAGGGCAGGATTTCAACACTTTCAGTTCTCTGCGCTTCCCTTTGCCTTATCTACTGCTCCCAGAGTTTTCACAAAATGGCTGGCTCTGTTCATTTGCCTTTTGCAGACAAAGAAATATTAAGATTTACCCATACTTAGATGACTGCCTTGTTCAGGCAGACAGCCAGGAAAAGCTGCTCAAGCACCTGACCTTAGTAAAGACTCTACTAACCTCCATAGGGTACACAGTCAACGAAAATAAATCCAAACAGGTGCCCACCCAAAGGATAATCTTCCTGGGAGCAAGTCTGGACACAGCATCCTAGATGGCATACCTTACACCAGAGAAAAATATTCCTGACAACCTGCTTCTCTCAACTAGCCACCAGGCCCCAGCTATCTGCAAGGAAGATCCTACAAGCTGTGGGGTTCCTGGCATCTTGCATACTACTCATTCCATATGCCAAACTGCATATGAGGAAACTTCACTGATAGCTAAAGAGCCTTTGGTGTCAACTCTCTCAAGAACTGGTAACTCTTCTACCTGTAATTCCTTGCCTCAGAAAGGAATTTCTTTGGCGGGCAACAGCATGTCCCACCACAAGGGACTGCCCTTCTCCCGACCCCCCGCCACCCAGATGCATGAGACTATGCTTGGAGTGCACACATGGACAGCAGGTGCATACAGGGCCAATAGAGCCCACAGCAAATCCCGCTGCACATCAGTCATAAAGAGATGATGGCTGTGCAGCACGCCTTGATAGCTTTCAAACACCTTCTCTCTCCAGGGGTTCTCCTGATCAAAACAGACAACACCACTGTGATGTGGTACATCAAAAAGCAGGGAGGGACTCACTCCTATCCTCTATGCAGACTGGCCATGACCCTTTCTCTCACAGCCTCTTCCATGCAACTACACCTCTTAGCACAATTCCTACCAGGCTCTCTCAACTCATTGGCAGACCAATTAAGCAGAAACCTTCTGGACCCACACGAGTGGCAACTCAGCAGAAGTACCTTCACCCTAATAACTCAGAAATGTGGAATCCCTAAGGTTGACCTCTTTGCCATCCACACCAACCATCAGCTCAACAAATTCTGCACCAGGGAGCATCACTGCATGGCTTGGAAAGTGGATGCCCTGTTCTTCCCCTGGGTCAATCTATAGGTCTGTGCCTTTCCTCCCCTACCTCTCATCCCCAGGGTACTACTCAAAATAAGGGAGGAAAAATCAAGGACCATTCTTATAGCTCCATAGTGGCCCCAACAGCACTGGTACCCCTTGCTGCGCAGCCTGTCCCCGCTGCCTCCATGGCATCTTCCTCAGATTCCAAACCTCCTGACCCAGAGGGAAGGGGAATTTATGCATCCCCAATTGCAGACACTCAATTTGGCAGCTTGGCTTATTCCCTAAACCTGAACCAATATGCCATCCTCAGTAAACAGGTTCTGGATGTTATCCATGAGGCCAGACGTCCTAGCACCAGAAAGCCTTATGCAGGTAAATGGAAAAGGTTCTGCACCTGGATCCAGGCTAAGGGAGTCAATACGGCACAGCCCTCCATCCCTCTCATCCTGGATTACTTAGCTGACCTACTACACAGTGGTCTCTCTTTCTCCTCTATAAAAATTCATGCCTCTACTATTTCTGCTCATTTTCCCACTGAGCAGTCCCTTTTCTCACACCCTTTGATCAAACAGTTCCTCAGAGGGGCTAGCAAGTTTAGGCTTCCCAGAAGGGCACCAACACCAGCTTGGGACCTTAACGTTGTCTTGGAAAAGCTCACCCTGCCCCCTTTCGAACCAGTGTCTTCTGCAGATCTAAAATGTCTCTCCTAGAAGACAGCATTCCTTCTGGCCATCACTTCAGCCAGAAGAGTCTCTGAGTTGCAAGCACTCATGGCTGTGGAACCCTTCATCATCTTCCATGCAGATAGGGTATCCCTCAGAACTAACCCATCCTTCATGCCCAAGGTGATGTCCAGTTTGGCCCTCAACCAATTCATTTGCCCACCTTCTTTCCTAATCCCCAGAACAGGGGGCAAATGATTCTTCACTCTCTAGATGTGCACAGATATCTCAGATTCTATCTGGACAGGACTCAATCTTTCAGAAAGTCTGATCAATTGCTGGTTAGCTTTGCTACAGGGGGAGAAGCCAAAGCCATCTCCAGGCAAACCATTTCCAAATGGATAGCACACTGCATCCATTTCTGCTACAAACAACATAGAAAGCCTCCCCCCAAGGAGGTCAGGACACACTCCACCAGAGCAGCCTGAACCTCTGCAGCTTTCCTAAGTGGAGTCCCCACCAAGGATATCCTGGAGGCTGCCACCTGGATATCTGTTCACACTTTTACCAAGCATTACCACCTGCCTCTCTTCTCCAAATCTAGGGCAGTCTTGCAGGGCATCCTAGCTAGCACCTAGATGTTCTTCGTGTTTCACTGTTGCAGTCATCACACCTGGGTTATCTGCCTGCAAGTAGCCCTTAGTCGGCCCGAATACCAGAGTTTTGGGATTTCTGCATCGGATGCTGTCGCCTCTTCCATGATGTCAGGTCATCAGGGGTATAAAACATGCAGCCAACGCCATTACATCAGTTTTTCTTGCCAGGCGGGAACACAAAGCTGAAGCAGTTTGCAAGTGCCGGTCAGCCGCAACCTGAAATTTTCGTTTTTCGAGTTTCAAACTTCAAGTTTTCTAAAGCTAAGTACCCCATTGGGGATCCTTTTTTCTTGCTCTAACCGATGTTAGAAAAAGTTAACAATTGTCTTGCCTGTGGAAAGCAAATACCTCACAGAGATTTCCATTCTTACTGTGTCACCTGTTTAGCCCCAGACCATGATGCCCCTCGTTGTCGGTTTTGTGCCTTGTTCAACGCCCAAACTATTCATCGTCAGGCTATCTTTATCTCTCAGTTATTTCACTCCCGTTCTCCATATTCCAAAATGGCTTCAATAAGCCGTCCGACTACTGATCTTTATTTTTTTTTTTTATTATTTTATTTTACATTTGTTGACCGGGCTAGTCTAGCTGGATATATGTCCATTTTCAGTAGAGGCCTGGGGAGAAAAGCTCCAATGGTTATAACAAGTTAAACAGAGATGGGAAATGCAATGCTAAAATGTAAGACAGAGCTAGTTAATACACAATATAGCCAGACCAAAGTCCAAGAGTATAATAGACAATGTCTTATAAATTATTTATTTATTTATTTATTTTTTACAATAGCCATACAGTATGTAACAGATAACATATATAAATATAGTTGTTATATAAAGGTAGATCTTCTGAAAAAATGCAAGGATAAAGACTGAGACAGACCGCATAGAGGCAAAACTGCTGACAACACTTCTGTTAAGCTAGTTGCCAGTCCGCTGGTACTCAGTGATGCGCTTTCGCAGCCCCTGTTACCCACTTCTGCAGATTCACAGGCCTCTACTGTGGCCCATTCGGAGTCCGGTATGCAGCGAGATGCTTCTTTGACTATGGAACCTGCGGATGTCTCTACCTTGGATGGGTCTGGAGCCGCTGTGCAGGCACCGGCTTCTGAGGGTGTAGTTAGACCTTCCGATGGTCATACTAAACCGACTAGTTCATCAGTGACTAAAACTACCAAATTTCTCAGGCCCAGAGTTCACAGTATGCCTAGGAAACTGACGACCAAAGCGCATTCTCAAGCTTCCATGCCACAGAAACAAATGCTTAGAATGGCTGAAGATCTTATAACTTTAATTAGGGGAAGTCAGCCTTCCCCCTCTAAAAGACAAATAATTGATTTTCCTTCTGATTCTACACACCATGAAGTCTGATGACTCTGACCCCTGTGATTACCAGGACATACCCTTGTATACCTAGGAGGATTCAGATGCAGAGGATTCCATTCCCTCTGCCTCCCCCCCAGAGGACTTTTCTTTCTGTGAAACTTTGCATACCCTAAGAGAGCATTTCCGCTGGCAATGCCAGGACTATCCACAGTCCAAAAAGAGACTGAGGGAATTTTTAGACTTGCCTCAGCATAGGCCTCTAGCTATACCCTCTGTCCTGGATATTGTAGATGATGTCTTCATGGAATCCAGTCTTACCCCTGATACTTTAACCACCAGCTCCTAGAAAGTCTGACAGGTACTACAGAGTACCCGACTCTCACAAATTTCTCTTTAAAAATCCCACTGCGGATCCAGAGACCTTTTCCCAGGGACCTAAAGGTATTAAGGCTACTACAGTCAAAGACCCTACCCCTTCGGACAGAGATTCTAGGGCTCTAGACAGATGGGGTAAGAAGATATATACCTCTGCAACTCTTGCCATCAGGGCTTTAAATTGCCAGTTTCACATGTTGAAGTACCAGCAGCATGTTATGGAACTAATTAAACAAAAAATGTTGTTGATTCCTGATTTTGCAGAAAATAAAGACTTACAAGAGTTAATGCATTCTGCAAACCAAGTTGGCAGCCATACTTTGCAGTGTGGTTTTTATGCCTTAGAAGCATCTTACAGGGCTGCTGTCACTGGGTCTGTTCTGAGAAGGCATGCTTGGCTGAGGGAACAAATCTTGCCAGACCATGTCAAAGCAAAATTACTAGATGCTCCATTAAACCAAGAATGTTTGTTTGGCTCAAAAGCAGAAGTTCTTAAAAAGATGGGGGGAAAAGCTAAATCTATGCAAACTGTTAAAGATTTCTTACAGGTACAGCTACCTAGATTCAGTAGGCATTGGCCTTCAAAAAACTGGTCCTTTCCAGTCCCTCTCAGACCTTCTCAGTCCAAACCCAGAGGCAACAGACCACAAAGACTACAGTCTCAGGGTATGCACAGATCTAAACAATGGAGTGATCCCTCCTCAAAAACAGGGAGTGGTAAGCCACCCCCTATGGAACAAGTTCACAATGACTTGTCCATCATCCTTCCCAGCCATGCCCAAGTACTTGCACCCCTAGGAGGAAAACTCGGCCTGCATGCAAAAAACTGAGAGACCCAGGACCAATGGGTCTTAAACGTTGTATCCCAGACGTACAGATTCTACTTCCACTCACTGCCAACCCCAAACGGATTGCCAGGCCTTCCTCCAAACCAGTGGGCAGAGGCCCAAAAGCAAGTACTTTCTCTTCTCAGTATCAGGGCTATTCACCCTGTTTCAACAGAGCAAAGGGGGACAGGGTTTCTACTCCAGACTATTCCTGGTGCCTAGAAAAAGAGAACTCTTGGCACCCTATTCTGGATCTGTCAACTCTCAACACCTTCTTGGTGGTACCAAAATTCAAAATGTTTACTCTCCAGCAGCTGCATCCTATGCTAGCCAAGAACTCCTGGCTAGTCGCCCTGGACTTAAAAGAAGCTTATCTGCACATCCCCATAAGGGAATCTTGCAGGAAATATCTACGTTTCAGGGCAGGCTCTATGTACTATCAGTTCTCTGCACTTCCCTTTGGCTTATCTACTGCACCCCTCAGTTCTCTGCACTTCCCTTTGGCTTATTTACTGCACCCAGGGTATTCACAAAGTGCCTGGCTCCAGCCATTGCATGCCACAGGCAGAGAAATATTCAAATTTACCCATACTTGGACGATTGCCTGATTCAGGCGGACAGTCAGGAATTGCTACTTCACCACCTGACATTTGTAAAGAGACTCCTAACTTCTCTGGGGTATACCATCAAGGAAAATAAATCACATCTGGTACCCAGCCAAAAGATTGTATTCCTGGGAGCAAGCTTGAACACAACTTCTCAGATGGTATTCCTCATTCCAGAAAAGCAGGTTTATTTGACAAATTACTTCAAACTACTGGCCACCCAAACCCAGCTATCTGCAAGAAAAATACGGCAAGCCCTAAGGTTCATGGCCTCATGCATTCTACAAATTCCATATGCAAGACTGCATATGAGGAAACTTCAATGCTACTTAAAAAGTCTCTGGTGTCAACATTCTCAGGACCTGGAAACAGTGATTCCTATCATTCCTTGCCTAAGGATAGAGTTCCTTTGGTGGGTAGAGGCTTGCAACCACAACAAGGAACTCCCTTTCACTCAACCCACCCCCCGCCGCCCAAACCCTGACAACAGACGCATCAGACTATGCATGGGGGGATCACATGGCAGGCAAATGCATTCAAGGCAAATGGAGCCCAGGACAAATTCACCTGCATATCAATCAAAAAGAAATGTTAGCTGTACAGAATGCACTGACAGCCTTCAAATACCTTATCCTGCCAGGACAATTCTTGACAAAGACAGACAACACCACAGTTATGTGGTACATAAACAAGCAGGGGGATCTCATTCCTACCCACTCTGTAGGTTAGCCATAGCTCTGTGGAACACAGCCTTGAGCAATCAAGTGAACCTCCAAGCTCAATTCCTGCCAGGCAAACAAAATTTACTGGCAGATGACTTAAGCAGAAGTCTAATTGACCCACACGAGTGGAAACAGGAACACAACTCATTCAAACTTCTAATACACAGTTGGGGGACACCAGAGGTGGACCTTTTTGCTTCCCGCCAAAACCATCAGCTGAGAAAATTTTGCACCAGAAATCCCCACAGCCAAGCATGGAAAGTGGATGCCCTATCCTTTACATGGGAAAACCTCTCAATCTATGCCTTTCCCCCCTCTGCCCCTCCTTTCAAAAGTACTACTCAAGATCAAACAGGACAGGCCAAGGACAGTGCTTATTGCACCAGACTGGCCATGCCAGCACTGGTACCCACTCCTAAGCAGTCTGACAGCAGTGCCATTCTGGCACCTACATCAGCAGGAGGGACAGATTTTGCATCCTCAGCTGCAAACCCTGAAACTGGCAGCCTGGCTTATTTCCTGAATACATCACCAGCAACCCTCAGCAAACAGGTACTGGATGTTATCCTTGAGGCCAGGAGACCTAGTACTAGAAAATCATATTCAGAAAAGTAGAAAAGATACTGTTCTTGGAGCCAGTCTCAAGGAAAGGACATAGCCGTGCCCACCTTACCTCAAATACTAGATTATCTAGCATAGCTGTCCCACAAAGGCCTATCCTTCTCTTCAGTTAAGATTCATGCCTCTGCCATCTCAGCTCATTACAATACTGAGCCACCCCTTTTTCTCTCACCCTCTGATCAAACAGTTCCTGAGAGGAGCTAGCAATTTAAGATCCCCAAGGAGAGCTCCCACTCCTGTCTGGGACCTTAACTTTGTGTTAGAGAAGCTCACACTCCACCCTTTTGAGCCTGCTGCTACAACAGAGTTAAAATTCCTCTCTTGGAAAACAACCTTGCTTCTAGCCATCACTTCAGCAAGAAGAGTGTCTGAGATACAGGCCCTTATGGCTATGGAACCCTTCATTATCTTCCATGCGGACAGAGTTTCCCACAGGGCTGACCCATCATTTATGCCCACGGTGGTATCCAGTGTGGCTTTAAACCAATCCATCCATTTGCCAACCTTTTTTACTAATCTTCAGAATAAAGGGAAAAGGATCCTGCACTTCTTGGATGTGCACAGACAGCTCAGGTACTACCTTGACAGGACTAAATCTTTCAGAAAATCCGACTAGATGCTAGTCAGCTTTGCTACAGGGGCAGAGGGCAAGGCCATTTTAAAGCAAACCATTTCTAAATGGATAGCACACTGCATCCATTTCTGCTACAAACACCATGGAAAATCTACCCCACAGGGGATCAGACCTCATTCCACTAGGGCTACCTCAACCTCTACAGCATTTCTCAGGGGAGTCCCTATCAGGGACATCCTAGAAGCTGTAACCTGGAGTTCTGTACACACCTTCACCAAGCATTAGCACTTACCTATCTTTTCTAAATCCAGAGCTGGATTTGCCACAGCAGTCTTACAAGGCCTGCTAGCCAGCCCTTATACTTCTTGACTGCCTGCACCCTTTCTCAGCTTTGGAAATCAACCCAAGTGTGATGACTGCAACAGTGAAATATGAAGAACATAGTACAGTTGTGTACACTTACCATAAATGTAGATGTTCGAGTGTATTCACTGTTGCAGTTCTAGTTACCCTCCCTCCAGCCCCCTATCTTTTCTATACCTTCTACCTATCCTCTTTTTTGGCCATATCATATGGAGATGGTATTTACTTTTTACTGGAGGTGTTCCACACCATGTGATTACTTCCTATTTTGGAGGCTCCTGATATCTGGGGCAAGAAAAACTGATGTAATTTCATCGGCTGCATGTTTTATACTCCTGATGATGACCTGACGTCATGGAAGAGCCGACAGCATCTGATGCAGAAATCCCAAGACTCTGGTATTCGGGCCGACTGAGGGCTACCTGCAGGCAGATAACCCAAGTGTGATGACTGCAACAGTGAATACACTCAAATATCTACATTTATGGTAAGTGTACACAGCTGTACATTTCCTTGACTGCCTCCACCCATTTCCTCAGCTTTGGGAATCTACCCAAATGTGATGACTGCAGCAGTGAAACACGATGAACATAGTACAGTTGTGTACACTTACCATAAATGTAGATGTTCGAGTGTATTCACTGTTGCAGTCCTGGTTTCCATCCCTCCATCCCCCTTTATTCTCCTTCTCCTTTTGTTACCATTCTTCCTTGTTGTTCTCCTTTCCTTACAAGGGACATACTGGTATTTATTTTCCACTGCTGGGGTTCTTCCACCAGAACCTGGCCTCCTACTTTGGGGGCTCCTGACAGGTTAGGGAAGAAAAACTGATGTAATGGCATCGGCTGCCTTACTTTATACTACTGATGACCTGACGTCAGTCCTCAAACTACAGCAACCAACGCAGAAATGCTAAGTCTCTGGTATTTGGGCCGCCAAGGGCTACCCTAACAGGGATAATCCAAATGTGATGACTGCAACAGTGAATACACTCAAACATTGACATTTATGGTACGTGTACACAACTGTACTTTAGATAACTCCAACATTCTGATTCTGAAGTCTGCTTTAGTTATTAATGGCGTGTGCTTGAAAACTAATCTAGCTGGCTTATTTTCTCTATTTTCATGGTTGCTGTAAATAAAAACTTTGCTTCGTAAGCTGTATTCAGAAGGTCATTATCCTGGGCATATTCCAACATAATGCAAATCAGATTAAATAAGAAAAAGAGCACACCACACGTACACATACACACACATACACACACACACACACGCACACACACACACACACACACACACACACACACACACACACACACACACACACACACACACACACAGGATTACATGTCTATACAGTACGTACAAGCACGTACAGCATAACAAAGAGCAACTTGTCATTGATGGGACCTAAATGTGGAAAAGTGCCTCTCAAAATGTAGAACAATCAAGAAAGAGTAGAAAGTTGCAAACAGGTTACATTTATGAAGCTCAGAAAATGGTCAAATCGTTTGCATATACATGCAAAATGTTTTGCTGATGGAGCTCTGTTGTGTATTGTTGTTATTATTATTATTATTATTATTATTATTATTATTATTATTATTAATAATAATGAAGGTGTGACAAACCCTTTCAGTGCAGTGCATTTTTCATAATGTAGAATGAGGATTATTTCCTCAAACTGAGATGTACAGTGGATATAAAAAGTTTACACACCCTTGTTAAAATGCCAGGTTTTTGTGATATAAAAAATATGAGACTACAGTAAATCATTTCAAAAGTTTTCCGACCTTTAATGTGACCTATAACCTTTACAATTCAATTGAAAAAAACAAACAAAAAAATAAAAAAAAATAAAAACATACAATAAGCTGGTTGCATAAGTGTGCACACCCTTAAACTAATACTTTGTTGAAGCACCTTTTGATTTAATTGCAGCATTCAGTCTTCTTGGGTACAAACCTGCCATCAATTAAAGAGACTCTGATTAACCCCAAATAAAGTTCAGCTGTCCTAGTAGGATTTTCCTGACATTTACTCAGTTGTCTGCTACAGCAAAAGCCATGGTTTGCAGAGAGCTTAAAAAGCATCAAAGGGATCTCATTGTTGAAAGTTATCAGTCAGGAGAAGGGTGCAAAAAACTTTCCACAGCATTAGATATACCATGGAACACAGTGAAGACAGTCATCAAAAAGTGAAGAAAATATGGGACAACAGTGATGTTGCAAAGAACTGGATGTCCCTCCAAAACTGATGAAAAGACAAGACGAAAACTGGTCAGGGAGGCTGCCAAGAGACTTACAGCAACACTGAAGGAGCTGCAGGAATGTCTGACAAGTACTGGTTGTGTACTACATGTGACAACAATCTCCCATATTCTCCAAATGTCTAGGCTATGGGGTAGGGTTTCAAGACAGAAGCCATTTCTTACACAGAAAATCATCCAGGCCAGCTATAATTTGCAAAACAATACATCAAGTCTCCCAAAAGCATGTGGGAAAATCTGTTATGGTCTGATGAGACCAAGGTTGAACTTTTTGGCCACAATTCCAGAAGGTACTTTTGGTGCAAAAACAACACTTCGCATCACCATAAAAAGCCCCATCCCCATGGTGAAGCGTGATGGTGGCAGTATCATGCTTTGGGGTTCATAGGTTCATAGGTTGGTACTAGGCTATCAGCCCTAGGGCCTATACAAGCCTAGCCATAACAATTCCCTGGCTATTTCTTCCCACATTATTTACTTTCCTGGACCCCCTGTTTGCTACAGCTTAAAAGAAAAAAATTAAATAAAATATGTTGTCAGGGTGCAAATATTTGACCTGAATGGCTGGAGCAAGGATTGGGGGAGGGGGCATGTTGTGCATCTGGCCACCTGGTTGGAGTGCCAGTAGAAAGAACATTTTTTTTTTGTTTGTTTTTTTTTTTTGAGCTGGAGGGGGGAATTAGATCTAACTGTAGTAAGCCAGTTGCTTACAATGTAGCAATCGGCTTATTAAAATGAAGTGCTTTTTTGTTTTTCACTTAAAGGGCATAGAGGGAGGGGCACTGGTTCATAGTACTAGCCCAGGGTGCTGGTTGAACCAGCTATGCTTCTGTTTATTACTAATGATCACTTTCATCCACAGTCCCATCAGACTTCATCAGACTAATGAGCATTTCAGTGACACCCGTTATTTAAATAAATTCCGTGTGTCAAAGTTCTCTACACCTGTTACAGCAGTCATAATATACTGTCTTTGCTTTGTTCATGCACATTTTATTAACCTTGTAATAACTCCAGCTGTTGCCAAGTTCTACTGATAATCAGTGATATATTGTACAGACAGCAGTGAGCAGAAAAACTGAATAAAGTACGAATGGTAAATTCAACACTACTGTTGCTTAGACTATAACCAGTACCAGTAGAGAAGGAAGCATGTTGTAGGAGTGAGATGATAATTCAGAAAAAGAAAGTTATATTTTTGTAGCACTTATTGTGATATGTTTTGTAATTGCTTAAAGATTTTATTTCGCATTTGCAGATGACTAAATAGCGTGTTCATGTTTTCTTTATTTATTGTTGTTGTGGTTACTGCTGTTTCCATAGTGTTAGATTTACTTGTATTCTCATTGGCTAGGATTTAGAAAGAATCACAAAAAAAAGCTAAACTGATGAGGCCAAAATGGGCATTTACCTTGGTTTCAGAAAATGTGATTCAGAAATGTGATTAGCCATAATGAGGAAAGACCTTATTATCTGCTAATTTGCATTTTTCTGAGTCACATGGTGTTACTGTTTGTGCCACTTAGCACTTTCGTTTGGCAGTCACTATTGCATCACTGCAGTACTGGACCATTACAGTCAGTCAGTAATGCCGGACATTAGAGTCATATAATTCTTATTGTTCAGAAAATGCTTCTTAGTACAGGACCTGCATTACTACAGAATATCAGGCCAGTGTGCAACTTAAAGGTGGGACAGTCTGTGCCAAATTCATTTGAAAAAAATTGCCTGCACAGTGAGAGAACACTTAAACAAAGAAGCCAAGAGCACATGCTGTCATGATACTAATACAGTGGGCAAACCTCATAAGCCAACATAAGTGTATGAAATTATATATAACATAAGTATATATGTAACATATATATGTAACAAAATATAATATTATAGATATATATATATATATATATATATATATATATATATATATATATATATTATAGGTTCATAGGCGAGTACTAGGCTAATGGCCCTGGAGCCAACACAAGCCTAGCCCAAGACCATACCCATATGTCCTGTTGCTGGACATTAGTTCCCTGTACCCTTATCGAGCAAGGCTGTTGAAATGAACCTCAGGGTAAATTTCCTGTTGCCCATCCACTCATCAAGAATTTTCTTGAAGAGGGTCAGTGAGGTGCTCTGCTTGACATGAATGGGGAGTTTATTCCAGAGTATGGTTAGTATCTAGGTTAGGAACCTGTCTCTCCAGCAGGTTCTGTTTATTCTGGTGATGAGGTTGAGGTCCTTGGACCGTGTGGTGCGGAGGGATTGAGTCTTTTTCAGATGAAGTATGTCTAGTAACACTGGGTCCGACTTGGCTTTGTATGCCAAGCAGAGATCGCCTTTAAGTAGGCGATATGAGATGGAGTATAGCTGTAGTTTTTTGAGTCTGTCTGTGTAGGGCAAGTGTTTGAGTCCTAGGATCCTCTTTGTGAGGAATTTCTGTGGCCTCTCCAATTGTTGCAGGTGTCTAGTGAGGTACTTGCCAAATGGGGCATTGTACTCTGTAATGGGTCTAATGAGGGATGAGTAGAGAGGGATTATGACCTCCTTCTTCCTGGATGAAAAACCCTTTGTAATGAGGTATGCCACATAGAAGGACTTTCTAACTACAGTGGCCACATGGTTGTCGAAGAAGAGGTTGCTATCCACTTGTGTCCCTAGATCTCTTAGCACACCTTGGGAGTTGAGACGGCTACCATCAATGTGGTAGTTCATGGGTATTATGTTTTTCCCAAAGGGGGTGACGATGCACTTTTTGGCATTGAGCTTAAGACTATGGTTCCGGCACCAGTCGTCGGTGTCAGTGAGGCCTTTTTGTAGGATGTCGACATCAGCTTGGAAGTCAATAATGGTGCCTAGTTTGCAGTCATCTGCGAACTTGGTCAACCAGAGTCCTTTGGTTTTAGCCTGAACTTCAGAGAAGTATATACCAAACAGGAGAGGACCCAGGACCGATCCTTGTGAGACACCACTTGTGACTGCCCGGTAGTTGGATATGGAGTCCGCTACTTTCACCATGTAGGTTCTGTCCATGAGAGAGTTGGCTACTCATCTTATGATGTAGGGGTTGATGCTTAGGTTGATTAGTCTGTCAGTGGTCCCTGGGTGGGGGATAGTGTCTAAGGCCTTGGCCAGATCGAGGTAGGCTGTATGGACTGCCTTGCCTTCATCGACCGTTCTCATGACATATTCAAAGAAGTCTATCAGGTGGAGCAGACATGATCTGTCTTTCACAAACCCAAACTGTGAGGTATCCAGGGTTTGAAGGTTTCCTGTATCCTTATTTTTTAGGTCCATAATGATGCGCTCCATGGCCTTACAGATCAGGCTTGTCAGGCTGATGGGGCAGTAGTTTCCTGGGGCAGTAGTTTCTTCCCCTTTGTGGAGAGGAATGACTGTAGCGGTGCACCATTTGGTGGGGACAAAGCCTGAAGTGAGGTTGTGGTTGAACAGGGCACTCAGGTGAGATGCCAGTTCCTTTTATAATTCATGTAGTATGCAGCCAGGTATATTATCAGGTCCCGTGGTAGTGCGGCATCTACCTGAGCAGCCATGATAGTAGGGATTTGGCATTCCTCGGGTATTGGGATGGGACCTTTTGGGAATGGGGAGGTAAAGTTTGCACTAAACCTGTCTGCCAAGATGTTGGCAATATCTGTTGGTTCAGTGTAAGTGTTGCCATTGTGCAGTAGCTCAGAGAACCCCTGTGTATTGATGTTCATCGTGTTACACTGCTGAAGTCATTACACTTGGGTTATCCTGCCATCAGGCGGTTCCCCAGTCGGCCTGAGTTCCAAAGTCTTGGTCCGGCGTCGGTTGCTGTCGCCTCCTCCCTGACGTCAGTGCGACAGGGGTATATAAGATGCAGCCGATACCATTTTCTTCAGTCTTTCTTGCCGCGCGGTGCCTGAAGCAGAAGCAGTTCACAAGTGCCGGTCGGCCGACTCCTGAGATTTTCATTCCGAATCCAGAACCAAAGGAGGCGGAGTAGCAATCCTCTATAAAACTGAACTACAAGTCAGTACACTTAACCTTAACTTACCTACTAATCCTAGTGCAGAAATAATAATCTCCAAACTGCAGCTAAATACTAGTAAAGCCATAAATATCATCTGTGTCTATCTCCCCCCTGGGAACAACTGCAATATATTAGAAGACATTCTTAGCTGGCTCACTAGTAATATCCCACAAGAAACCATTATTCTTGGGGACTTTAACATTGACTGGAACTCTTGCACAAATAAAAATCCCACCACCCACATTAACCTGTATGGCTACTCACAACTAATTAATCACCATACCAGAACCAATAAAATCAATAACAAAGCAACCACCTTAGACTGGATACTAACTAATACCCCACAGCAAACCTACACAGCAGGCATCCTTCCTGATGACCTTAGCGACCATTGTCTGACATATATTATTAGACATAAAACCAACATAACATTCCCAAACACTTTCCGAACAATACTCTCAAAAAAGCATTTAAACCTAGAACTTTTCCAAGCAGAACTTAATCAATGTAATTGGTCTCCGCTAAAAACTCTCCCTCTCAACAATGCCGTGGAATACTTTAATTCTACATTCTTGGCTATCCTGGATCATCATGCTCCAACCCGTTCTATCAGAATCATAGCTAAACCAGCCCCATGGCTTACTATTACTACTAAACAGAAAATCCTACTTAGAAATAAATATTGGGCAAAATGGCGGACTTCTAAGAATCCGTCAGACCATCAAACCTTTAGAGAACATAGAAACAGTACTAAAAGAGCCATCCTGCTAGATTAAAAATTACTATCTACAATTACTACAATCCTCTACCAGTCAACCTAAAAAATTCTGGGCTAGTATTAATAATCTTCTCTACCCAGGCCAATCAATCACACCCAGTCCCCAAGGATCTAACCCCAATAATCCAAAAGAAACTGCCAATGCCTTCAACTCTTTTTTCACAGAAACCATTCAAACTCTAGCTAGCCACCTATCACCTGATATATCTAACTTGCCCATATCTTCCCATAATCCACCACCACAATTTCATCCCCAACCAGTATCCACTTCTTACATCTCATCCCTTCTCCAAAAGTTAAAACCAACCTCCCCATCTGCAGATAAACTCCCAGCAGAATTCTTGCAAAAAAGTGCTAAAGCCCTAGCCTACCCGATTTCCATTCTGATAAACAGATCTATAAAAGAAGGTGAAGTACCATCAATCTGGAAAATCTCACATATTATCCCATTACATAAAGGTGGAATCTCCAATGACTTCTCCAACTATCGTCCCATAGCTTTACTATCCCCTATAGCTAAAATTCTGGAAAAATGCATTCACAAGCAGATACTCAATCACCTTCTTAAAAATAACCTACTTGCCAACTGCCAACATGGCTTTAGACCTTTTCATAGTACTACCACTGCCCTACTATCATTCACAAACTATATCAACAACAACTGTAATAACAATAGACTATCATCCGCAGTTTTCATTGACCTATCCAAAGCTTTTGATATGGTCAACCATCAACTTCTTCTCCACACCCTTAAGTCTCTCTCCTTGGATTCTCTATCTGTAAAATGGTTTACATCTTACCTTGGCAATCGTCAGCAGGCCGTACTCTGGCAAAATGAACTATCCAATCACCGCCCAATCTCCCTCGGCGTTCCACAGGGCTCTATTTTAGGTCCACTTTATTTTCTATCTTCATAAATGACCTGCAATCTGAAATCCCATACTCCACCTGCATTCAGTAGATGACTCTACATTAATCTGCTCTGCCTCCTCACCAACCGAACTTCAGTCAATTACTCAAAAAGCATTTAAAACTGTTGAACAATGGTTCTCCTACCGTTGCCTTCTTCTAAATCCCAAAAAAACTAAATTGCTACTTTTCACCCCAACCCAAAAGTCTTCCCCTGTACAAATAAATCTTATTTCAAATAATGGTACCCTTATCTCACCTGACCCTACCACTAAATTGCTAGGTATAACAATTGACAACAACCTAAACTTCGAGACACCCATAAACAGTACAATAAAATTAATTAATAAGAAACTAGGATCTCTCTATCGCATCAAAAACTATCTTTTTCCAGAAGCTAGGTCTGCCATAGCTCAAACTCACCTTTTATCCACTCTGCTCTATGCTGCTCCCATATATACTAATATCTCCAAAAACAACCTCAAGAAACTAGAAACTTCCTACAATAATATTGCTAGATTTGCTACAGGCTCCCCTTTCAGAACCCACCACTGCTTAAATCTTAAACACTTAAACTGGCTTGAACTCCCTAACCAGCTTCAATCTTACCAACTTACTTTAGCCCACAAGACCCTGTATCAACCTAACAACACTCCTATTCTCTCTAGCCTTATCATACCATATAACAACCTCAAAAATTTACGTTCCTCAAACAACTACTGATTAACACAACTAAATCAAACAACTCAGCAGGTGACTCCTTGTTCTCAAACTCTGTAGGAAAATTATGGAATAAACTTCCAACCGAAATCACAGCACAGACTTCTCTCCTACTTTTTAAAAAACATCTAAAATCACATCTCAATAATCACTGGCTATGCACCTGCACTAACCCTGGCTAATTTCTTCTCCCCCTAACTCATTCCCTCCCTTCCTTCATGTCTTCATATGTAATATTTACAATCTATCCTACGTACACTAATTATAAGCGTTTTATGCATAAATTATCACTGTAACCTATGAACTGGAATACCATTAAAAAAAAAAAAAAAAAAAAAAGGGGGGGGGGGGATTTTCGATTTTTGTTTTCACTGTACTATTTTACATTTCCTAAATATTTTTTCTTAACACTGTATAACTTCTTTTATGTAATTGTATTATTATGTATCTCTATGTGGAGCTTTTCTCCCCGGGCCTCTACTGAAAATGGACATGTATCCAGCTAGACCAGCCCGGTCAACAAATGTAAAATAAAATAAAATAAATAAATAAAATAAAAGTCTTCTACAAAGCTAAGTACCCCATTGGGAAAACTTTTTCTTGCCTCAGACCGATGTCAGTAAAAGTTAATAACTGTATTTCTTGTGGGAAGCAAATACCTCATAAGGATTTCCACTCCTTTTGTATTCCATGCCTAGGCCCTGACCACGACGTCACTGGTTGTCGGTTTTGTGTTAGGTTTAGCAAGCGCACTATTAAACGTCGGTTTGATTTTGCCCGACGTTATTTTGGCAGAAAATTCAATTACACCATGCCGTCAGAACTCCCGATGACAGGATTGCATAAAAAGCGCAAAGACAAGGACAGGCATCCGAGGCCCAAAACTGATGACGAGGCCTCTTCTAGACCAGCCACCGGTTTTCCAGTTTTCAGCGAGGCGCCTTCGCAGCCCCTGACTACCGCTTCCACAGAACCACAGACCGCATCCTACTCCCACGTGGAGCTGGCTGGGCCTTTGGACACTATATGTTTTCAGCCTACCGAAATTAACCCATCTGAGGGAACCGAAGTAGCTGAGCAATCCACAGCCTCAGAGGGTGTCTTCAGACCTACCTAGTTAACCATTAAACCCTGTACTAAGTCTAAGGCCCCCTTAAAAACAAAGAAACAAATACAGCATTCTCCAGGACAGGCTTCCATGCCTAAGAAACAAATGCTCAAAATGGCCGAAGACCTGATCACCCTAATCAGGGGGTCCCATCCCCCTCCTGATAAAAGGCCCAGACAGGATACAGACGATGAATCTTCCGACCAGGTGTCCATTTCTTCAGATTCATCCTCAGACCTAGGATATTCCTTACCCCCTTATGAGGATTCTGATGCTGAGGAATCAATACCATCAGCCTCTCCACCTGAGGACTACTCCTTTGGGGAGACCTTACATACCATGAGGGAGCATTTCCATTGGGAAGGCCAGAATTACTCAGAATCCAAGAAATGGCTTAGAGACTTCCTTTTATTGCCTCAACACAGACTCCTTGCTATTCCGCCAGTGTTAGATATTGTGGATGATGTCTGCACTGAATCCAGCTTAAACCCTGACTCCTTACCTCCAGCCCCAGTTAAACCCGATAGATATTACAGAGTCCCTGACTCTCACAAATTTCTGTATAAAAGCCCTGTTGCTGACCCTGAAACTATTTCTCAGGGACCCAAAGGGATTAAGCCTCATCAGCAAAAAACCCATTTCCCTCTGACAGAGATTCCAGAGCATTAGACAGATGGGGAAAGAAAGTATATACATCTGCAACCTTAGCAATGAGAGCTTTAAATTGCCAGTTTCACATGCTAAAATATCAGCAATTTTTGATGTCTCAGTTAAAACAAAAAATGCTTCCAGATTCAGATCCTCCTAATTTTAAAGAAATGCAGGATTTATTGCATGCAGCTGAACAAGTGGGAAAGCATACTTTGCAATGTGGTTTTGATTCTTTAGAGGCCTCCTGTAGAGCAGCAGTTACAGGTTCTGTCATTAGAAGGCATGCTTGGTTAAAAGAACATACGTTACCAGATCATGTTAAAGCAAAATTATTGGATGCACCTTTACAGCAGGATGTGTTATTTGGAGTTAAGGCTGAAGAGGTATTAAAGAAAATGGAGGATAAGGCAAAATCTATGCAAACGGTAAAGGATTTCTTACAGGTTCAGCCACCAAGATTTAGCAGAAATTGGCCAACAAAGAATTGGTCCTTTCCGAATACAGACAGACCTCAAAGGGGCAGATACAGACGTCCGAGAGGTAGAGGTCAACCACAAGGTCCATACAGGTCTCGACAATGGGGTGCACCAGGCCAGAAAGAATGGGAAGACAGGCCCCAACCATATAAAAAGCAGCCTCAATGACTTCCCATTACAGCTGCCAAACAACTCTCTCTTGGCAGCCCCCTTGGGAGGAAAACTAGCACTTTTCTATCACAATTGGCATTGGATCACCAAAGACAAATGGGTTCTCAACATTGTATCTCAAGGTTACAGGTTCCACTTTCACACTCTGTCAAGGTTAGAAGGAATGCCAAATCTGCCACCAAATCCATGGGCAGAGGCTCAAAAACAAATTACAGCACTCATGGAAATGAGAGCTATTCAAGAGGTGCCACCACAAGAGCAAGGTCAAGGATTTTATTCAAGACTCTTTCTGGTCCCCAGAAAGGACAAAGCCAGGAGGCCCATTCTGGATATTTCTTCTCTAAACTCTTACCTGGATGTTCTGAAATTCAAAATGTTGACACTACAGCAGCTTCTTCCCATGCTGGGCAAGAAATCTTGGCTCATGACTTTGGACCTCAAGGAGGCATACCTGCATGTCCCTATCAGACAAAACTGCAGAAGATACCTCAGATTCATAGCAGGTTCAATGCACTATCAATTCTCTGCACTGCCTTTTGGCTTATCTACTGCGCCCAGAGTCTTTACAAAGTGCCTGGCACCAGTAATTGCATTTTGCAGACAGAAAGGAATTCAATTTTATCCGTACCTGGACGACTGCCTGATTCAAGCAGATAGCAAGGACAATCTTCTAGAGCATCTGGCGTTTGTAAAACAGTTATTAAGTTGCCTGGGGTACACAGTAAACGAAAAGAAATCAAAACTAGTGCCCTCACAAGAGATAATATTCCTGGGTGCCAGCTTGAACACAACGGCCCAGATGGCTTATCTCACGCCAGACAAGCAAGGACAACTGACTCAATACTTTCAATTGATGGCAACAAAAACCCAACTCCCTGCAAGAAAAATTCTGCAGGCCTTGGGTTACATGGCATCTTGCATACTACTAATTCCATATGCCAGACTGCATATGAGGAAACTACAATGGTACCTAAAGAGTGTATGGTCTCAACACTGTCAAAGTTTAGAAACAGTTATACCACTAATACCTTGCCTTCAACAGGAGTTTCGATGGTGGGCTCAAGCTTGTCACCTCAACAAGGGACAGCCTTTTACTCAACCCACAGCCAGGCAAACACTGACAACAGATGCATCGGATTACGCCTGGGGAGCACACATGGCAGGAAAATGTATTCAGGGCAAGTTGCCTGCAGAACAAAGACATCTTCACATCAATCAAAAAGAGATGTTAGCTGTACAGAATGCCCTTATAGCTTTCAAGGACCTGCTGCATCCAGGACAACTATTACTAAAAACAGACAACACCACAGTTATGTGGTAGATAAACAAGCAAGGGGGCACTCACTCCTACCCCCTCTAAAGACAAGCCATGACCTTGTGGAACACAGCTCTAAACTGTCAAGTTCATCTGCAAGCACAATTCCTGCCAGGAGAGAAAAACACACTGGCAGACGACTTAAGCAGAAACATCATGGATCCCCACGAATGGGAATTGAATCCACAAATATTCAGACTGATAACACAAAAATGGTGGAGCCCGGACATAGATCTGTTTGCATCCCCAATGAATTTCCAGCTACAGAAATTCTGCACAAGGAGTTACCATCCACAAGCATGGAAAGTGGATGCCCTCTCATTCAGCTGGAAAAACCTACAAGTATATGCTTTCCCTCCACTACCTCTCCTTCCAAAGATTCTCATAAAAGCCAGGCAAGAAGAGCCAAAGATGATCCTGATTGCTCCAGACTGGCCACGCCAGCACTGGTACCCAATCTTAAAGAATTTAGCACAAGAACCACCCTGGATATTGCCTCAAATACCACATCTGCTGACTCAGCACAACAATCAGATACTTTACAGTCAGCTAAAGACCTTAAACCTAGCTGCATGGAAAATTCCTTAGTCAAGCAAGCAATGCCTCTCTCCAAAGCTGTTATGGATGTCATTCTGGAGGCCAGAAGGTCTAGTACCAGGAAAGCCTATTCGGATAAATGGAAGAGATTCTGTGCCTGGAACCAGGCTCACAGCCCTGACCCTCTTGTCCCAAACATTCCTCAGATTCTACAATATTTAACTGAGATGCTGGACAAAGGCCTCTCTTTTTCATCCATCAAGATCCACACCTCTGTCATCTCTGCTCATTACAACACGGATCCTCCAATTTTCTCTAATCCATTGCTAAAACAGTACCTCATAGGGGCTAAAAACATAAGACCGCCTCATAGAGCACCTACTCCAACTTGGGACCTCAACTTTGTTTTGGAAAAATTAACTTTACCTCCCTTTGAGCCAGCTAACATAGCAGAATTAAAATATATTTCTTGGAAGACTGCTCTGCTCCTGGCAATAACATCAGCTCAAAGAGTTTCAGAATTACAGGCACTAATGGCAGTGGAACCTTTCCTCATTTTCCACTAGGACAGGGTGTCTTTAAGAACTAACCCTACGTTTATGTCAAAGGTGGTTTCAAGTGTAGCTCTAAACCAAACTATTCACTTGCCAACTTTTTATCCAAAACCACAGAATAAAGGGGAGAGACTACTGCATTCTTTGGACATTCACAAGCAGTTACACTTTTACTTGGACAAAACCAAAGCTTTCAGAAAATCTGAGCAATTACTAGTAGCATATGCTGCAGGAGCACAGGGAAAAGCCATTTCAAAACAGACCATTTCAAAATGGATAGGACATTGCATACGTTTCTGCTACACACACCATGGGGAACCTATACCTAGAAGCATTAGATCTCACTCCACCAGGGCAATAGCCACTTCAACTGTCTACCTCAGAGGAGTGCCTACCAAGGACATTTTGGAAGCAGCAACATGGAGTTATGTGCATACCTTCACCAAGCATTACCATCTGCCTTTATACTGTAAATCCAGAGCTGGCTTCGCCACTGCTGTGCTGCAGGGCCTTATAGCCACACCTAATGCCTTATAGAACCAGCCACCCTACCTCAGCTTTGGGATTCTACCCAAGTGTAATGACTGCAGCAGTGTAACACGATGAACATAGTACAGTTTTGTACCTACCATAAATGTAGATGTTCGAGTGTATACACTGCTGCAGTCCAGGTTACCCTCCCTCCTTCCCCTCTTACTTGCTGGTACGTACCTATGTCTTCCACCCTTTACTACCTATGGGGTGTATTTGCTGGTAACTGAAAGTTGTTATTTGCTTTTCTTATGTATGTTTTATTAGCAATTTGAATTGCCTACCTTTTGGGGGCACCTGACATCTGGGGCAAGAAAAACTGAAGAAAATGGCGTCGGCTGCATCTTATATACCCGTCGCACTGACGTCAGGGAGGTGACAGCAACTGACACTGGACCAAGACTTTGGAACTCAGGCCGAATGGGGAACCACCTGACAGCAGGACAACCCAAGTGTAATGACTGCAGCAGTGTATACACTCGAACATCTACATTTATGGTAGGTACAAAACTGTACTTTATGCAGGTTCTTGATGTAACTAAAGAATGCCTTGTGGTTATTTTTAGCATCTGTTACAATTTTGTTTTCATTACTAGTTTTGGAGGCTTTAATAAGAGATCTCAGTTTTTTGCTGAGACTTACAAGGGAATTTTTCCAGGCTTGGGACTTAGCCCTTTTCTGCAACAGTTTTTGTCTTCTGTTGTAGAGTTTGCTAATGGCAGGGGCCCACCAGATTGGCTTCCTTTTTTTTGGAGGACATGGCCTTGATTCTGTTGGGGATGGCCTGATCCATGCACTTGTGTAAATGCTCATACAGCGCCTTGGTGTATGATTCCGTGGTCATAATCCTTTTCCTGTTTGCGTGGATGACGTGAAGTTTGACACTTCTGTCTTTAGAAGCACAAAATTGGCTTTGGAAAAGTTTTTGACTGTGGTTTCCTTCATGGGGGGGGGGGGGGTGCAGTTGGAATTTGGAAATCGACTGTGATTAACTTATGGGAGGAGTTGATCACTGGTTTAGAGCAGTGGTCCCCCATGTTAATGATGACCAGATCGAGAATGTTTCTGCCTCTGGTGGGGGTGAGAATGAGTTGGTCCATGGTGCTGGAGTTAATGAATTCCAGAAATCGTTGTGCAAATGAGTTGGAGCAGGAGTAATTTTCCCAGCTAATGGAGGGGTAGTTAAAGTCCCCCAGTATAAGGGTATTAGGTTGTACCTTAATGCTTTCTAGAGTGTTCAGGAAAGCGGAGTGGGAGTCTAGGGACATAGTGGGGGGATCTATAGCAGGCTGCAACCTAGATTGCCGTTTTATCCAGTGTTAGTTGTACCTGAAGTATCTCTGATGCATTATGCTGGGCAATCAGTCTGCAGGTGTGCATGTCCTTTATGAAGATGGATATGCCACCACCTTTGGGGCTTCGGTCCACTCCTCCTTTGGGGCTACAGTCAAGGTTTGGGAGTCGGAAGATGTGATATGCTGTGTAGCCTAGTAGTGCTGGGGTGCTCTCTAGAGCCTTGAATGAGGTCCCAGTTACTGCACAGAGGTTGATGTTCTCCAGATGTCCTTCAAGGATGAATCTGCAGTCATCACATATGGGTTGTGCTGCCTCAGGCAGCCCTTCGGTCGGCCGGATTCCAAAGTCTGGGTCCGGCGTCGGCTGATGTCGCCCTTTCCCCGATGTCAGAGCGCCTGGAGTATAAAAGCGTCAGCTGACGCCATCTTCCTCAGTCTTTCTTGCCGCGTGGTGCCCGAAGCAGAAGCAGTTTGCAAGTGCCGGTCGGCCAGCTCCTGTAATTCAGCTTCCGAAGACTTCAAAAGCTAAGTACCCTGTTGGGGACTCTTTCTTGCCTCAGCCGATGTCAGATAAAGTTAATAATTGCTTAACTTGTGGGAAACAAATACCTCATAAGGATTTCCACTCTTACTGCCTCCCCTGCCTAGGCCCAGACCACGACGTCTCGGCCTGTTCAGCCTGTGCTTCCTTCAACCGACGCAATCTTAGACGTCGGGCGGAGTTTGCAGAGGAATTTTTTGGGGCTAGTTTTTCATACAATATGCCGTCGGAGACTCCGACTTCACATTTAACAAAGAAATGGAAGGACAAGGACCGACACACGTGGGCCGCGGTTTCAGCTGAAACCACGGCCAGGCCTACCGCGAGTGTCTCAGTCTCGGCTGAAACCGAGTCCTTGGTACTTCCGACCCCTGAAACCGCTCAACCGACAACCTCAGCTCCGGAGGCCCCTGCTGAGTCGGTTATTGAATTTCCTTCAGAAACTGGTGTCTTGGAAACTTCCGACACCATTCCTCTAGACAAAACTACACCAGCACGTGGTGCAGCTAGGCCTCCTGCATCCATGTCCATAAAGGCATTCACCAGGGCTAAAGCTGCTAAACATACAAAAGCTATGCCTCCCAAGGTTATTCCTCAGGGACCCTCTACAAGTTCACAGATTCTAACTTTAGCAGAGGACCTTATTTCCGTAATTAGGGGCTCTCAACCCCATCCGGACAGGGGCTCTCAACCTCCTCTAAACAAAAGGCCCAGGGTTGAGCCCTCTGATCCCCACTCCTCAGAGGAGGCCTCTGATGGCTCTGCTCTCTCGGACTACCAGGAGGAGGCTTTTTCGGCCTACGAGGATTCTGATGCAGAGGAATCAATCCCCTCGGCCTCCCCTCCTGAAGAACTATCCTTCGGGGAGACCCTTCACACTATGAGAGAGCATTTCAAATGGCAGGGCCAGGAATTCTCTGATTCTAGGAAAAGATTAAGAACTTTTCTGCATTTACCTCAGCATAGACCTTTGGCTATTCCTCCTGTTTTGAATGTCATTGATGATGTGTACTCTGAGTCTAGCATAACCCCTGACACTCTTCCTCCGCCCCTGTCAAACCCGATAGGTACTACAGGGTCCCGGACTCACATCTTTTTCTTTACAAGGCCCACTCTGCTGATCCAGAAACTATTTCCCAGGGCCCTAAAGGGGTTGCAGCTGCCACTACTAAAAATCCACTCCCCTCTGAAAGGGAGCCCAGGGCTTTAGAGATGGGGTAAAAAAGTGTATACTTCTGCTACTCTTTCTATGAGGGCATTAAATTGTCAATTTCATATGATACAGTACCAAGAGTATTTGTTAGATGAATTGCATAAGAAACTGTCTTCACCTGAACCCCTAGATCGCAAATCACTTCAGGATCTGGTACATAACTCCCAGCAGGTTAGCAACCATTTCTTACAGTGTGGTTATGATGCATTGGAAGCTTCATGTAGGTCAGCTATGACTGGTGCAGTCATACGTAGGCATGCTTGGCTGAAGGAACAATCTCTGCCAGACCATGTTAAAGCTAAGCTTCTGGAAAAGCAAAAGTTATTTGGCTCCACTGCTCAGGAGGTCTTAAAGAAATTTAAAGGCAAAATCTGTACAAACAGTCAAAGATTTTCTACAAGTCCAACCACCAAGATTCAGCAGAAATTGGCCTACCAAGAATTGGTCCTTTCCGGACACAGAAAGATTTCAGAGAGGCAAGAACAGGCGTGCCAGAGGTAGAGGGCAAGCTAGAGGCTCCTACAGAGGACGTCAATGGCAGCCTCCCAACCAGAGAGGTAGTGCAGGACCTACAACTGCTGCACAAGGACAGACTCAATGACTTTGCTTTGACTCCGCCAACCAGGGCTCAATTACAAGCACCTTTTGGTGGAAAGCTTTCTTTATTCTCAGAAAATTGGCACAGTATTACAAGAGACAAATGGACACTGCAAATAATAGACAGAGGATACAGGTTCCATTTTCACACATTGCCAAAAAGAAAAGGCATGCCAGACCTGCCACCAAATCAAAGGGCAGAGGCTTTGAAACAAATCTCCAACTTAATGCAAATGAAAGCTATAGAAAAGGTTCCTCTTTCAGAACAAGGCCAAGGATTTTATTCCAGACTATTCCTTATTCCAAGAAAAGAAAATCAATGGAGGCCTATTCTCGACTTGTCCGCACTGAATACTTATCTCATTGTGCCAAAATTCAAAATGCTGACTCTACAGCAACTCCTTCCCATGCTGGGCAAGGGGTCTTGGCTGGTGACTCTAGACCTCAAGGAGGCATACCTGCATGTCCCTATCAGACAAAGTTGCAGAAGACACCTCAGATTTCTTGCAGGTTCAGAGCATTATCAATTCTCAGCATTGCCCTTTGGCTTATCTACTGCGCCCAGAGTATTCACGAAATACCTGGCATCAGTAATTGCACACTGCAGACTTCAGGGGATTCAAATATACCCATATCTGGACGACTGCCTTATACAAGCGGACAGCCAACAAACTTTGGTAAAGGACTTGAATTATGCCATCCACCTACTGCAGGCCTTGGGATATACAGTCAACATCCACAAATCAAGACTTGTTCCATCCCAAAGAATAACTTTTCTGGGTGCGGATCTAGACACAACCACCCAAATGGCTTTTCTCACAGAAGAAAAACAAAGACAACTACCGGATTACTTCAAGAATCTGACAAGACAAACTCAGCTGACTGCAAGGAAAATCCTGCAGGCCCTGGGTTACATGGCATCTTGCATTCTTCTGATTCCACAAGCAAGGCTGCATATGAGGAAACTACAATGGTACCTAAGGAGTTTGTGGACTCAGCACAGTCACAGCTAAGAAACTTTGATCCCACTCATTCCATGCCTCCAAAAGGAATTTCTGTGGTGGGTTCAAGCAAGCCAGTCAAACAGGGGTCTGCCCTTCAGCAAGGCAGTAGCCAGCCAAACCATTACAACAGACGCTTCAGACCACGGTTGGGGAGCACACATGGAGGGCAGATGTATTCAAGGACTATGGTCACAAAAGGAGCTACGCATGCACATAAACCAAAAGGAAATGCTGGCAGTGATACATGCAATCGAGGCCTTCAAACTCTTTCTGCATCAAGGCCACCTGCTAATAAGGACAGACAACACCACAGTTATGTGGTACATAAACAAGCAAGGAGGCACCCATTCCTACCCTCTTTGCAGACTGGCAATGAATCTATGGGAACTTTCCTTGAAACTCAATATAGAGCTGCAATCCCAGTTTGTGCCAGGAAAAGACAATATACTGGCGGACACCTTAAGCAGAAATATCATGGATGCACACGAATGGATGCTGCACCCAGACATCTTCCTACAGATAACACAATCATGGGGAAGGCCAGACATAGATCTTTTGCCTCCCCACAATCATCAGCTGAAGAAATTCTGCTCAAGGACATACCACCCACAAGCATGGAAAGTGGACGCCCTATCTTTCAGCTGGAGAACTCTAACAGTGTATGCATTTCCACCTCTTCCATTAATGACCAAGGTCTTACTGAAGATCAGGACAGAGCAGCCAAACGTGATTCTGATAGCTCTGGACTGGCCAAGACAGCACTGGTACCCACTGTTAAAGAGCATGTCACGCACGAAACCATGGCCTCTTCCTCAATGACCACTTCTCCTGACACAGCACAATTACAAAACTCTGCATTCCAACCTGAAAACCTTGCAACTAACAGCCTGGAAAATACCTTGACTCCTCCTCAGGATAAGCTATCCAAGAGAGTGAGGGATATCATCATGGAGGCTCGCCGGCCTTCCACAAGAAAGGCATATTCAGCAAAATGGAAAAGATTTCACACTTGGAGCACCACAAAGGGCCTAGATGACAGTGATGAACATGGCACATATCCTGGAATACTTGGCAGAAATGCTCCACAATGGCCTGTCTTACTCTTCCATTAAAATTCATGCTTCAGCAATTTTAGCAGAGTACAATACTGATCCACCTGTCTTTTCTCATCCTCTCCTAAGACAGTTTCTAAGAGGAATTAAAAACATCAATCCTCCAAGGAAACCTCCAGTGCCTGCTTGGGACCTTAACTTTGTGTTGGAAAAACTAACTCTGCCTCCCTTTGAACAAGCAGCATCTGCAGAACTACAGTTCCTGTCTTGGAAGACCGCCTTCCTTCTGGCCATAACCTCAGCAAGAAGAGTATCTGAGTTACAGGCCCTCATGGCAGTACAGCCATTTCTTATTTTTCATCAGGACAGAGTCTCATTGAGAACCAATCCTTCATTTATGCCAAAGGTGGTAAACAGGGTCTCATTAAACCAAGCTATTCACCTGCCTACCTTCTTTCCAAATCCACAAAACAAAGGGGAGAAACTTCTGCACACCCTGGACATACACAGACAGTTGCGCTACTACTTGGACAGAACTAAAAGCTACAGAAAAACTGACCAGCTGTTGGTAGCATATGCTGCTGGTGCACAAGGAAAAGCAATTTCCAAACAGACAATTTCAAAATGGATAGGTAATTGCATTCATTTTTGTTATTCCTTTCATGGAAAAACTGTGCCAGCTAAAATTAGACCTCATTCCACCAGAGCCACAGCCACCTCCACAGCCTTCTTAAGAGGGGTGGCTACCAAGGACATTTGAGAAGCTGCTACATGGAGCTCCGTGCATACATTTTCCAAGCATTACAATTTACCTTTATATTCCAGATCCAGAGCAGGCTTTGCTACGGCAGTCCTGCAGGGCATTTTAGCTACACCATCCTTTACATAGATCCTCCACCCCCAGATTGGCTATGGTATTCTACCCATATGTGATGACTGCAGATGCATCCTTGAAGGACATAGTACAGTTTTGTACCTACCATAAATGTAGATGTCCGATAGGTATGCATCTGCAGTCAGGTTTACCCTCCCTCCTTCCCCTCTTTGGTATTTATTGGGTACTTTTCCCTGTCATAGCTAGCTGGGGTTATCTATTATGGTGTATTTGTTTTTTATATATATATATATATATATATATATATAAATATATATATATATATATATATATATAAATAAATATATATATATATATATATATATATATATATATATATATATATATATATATATACACTGAAAAAACTCTTTAAAATTCAACGAAGAACTGAAACTATATCCAAAGAACTTTGTAAAAATTGGATAATTCTGATTTTTACGAAGTTTTTTGGAGATATATATCTATATATATATATATATATATATATATATATATATATATTTCTGTGCATGTTTGGAATTTATTGCATTTCTCCAAATTTAGCCTTCCTTTGAGGGCACCTGGCATCTGGGGCAAGAAACACTGAGGAAGATGGCGTCGGCTGACGCTTTTATACCCCAGGCCCTCTGGCGTCCGGGAAAGGAGACATCAGCCGGCGCGGACCCAGACTTTGGAATCCGGCTGACCGAAGGGCTGCCTGAGGCAGGACAACCCATATGTGATGACTGCAGATGCATACCTATCGGACATCTACATTTATGGTAGGTACAAAACTGTACTTTTTAGGAGTGACTCGAGTGAGTGCATTTTGAGATTTAGGCTTCTAGCATGGAGTAGCATTACCCTCAGGTTGCATTTGTTTGCAGTTGTTACGCTGGTAATTTTGTCTTCAGGGCATTGCCTAAAAAAGAAACTATGGGGTGGCAAGAGCCTTTGTCATTATCCAGAATCCCAGGGGTGACAGATGCAGGCCATCTCTGGCAAAGCATTGAGGTCTGTCAGTCATGTCATCCCAGGCAGACAGATACTGGATCCCTTTAGAATGACACCAGAAACTTAGCCAATTGTTGAAGTCAGTCATTTTCTGCTTGTACTGCAGTATCATTCTGGTCAATGGTAGGATGCTGCTCAGGGCTAGGGTCATACCTGCCTGGGCTACAAGATCTGAGAGCTCCTCCATGTCTCTTTTCATGTAGTCCAGGAAGGTACGTCTTAGGTCGTTCACACCAACATGGACAATGACCGAGTCATACTTGTACATGTTGTGGAGAGACCCAAATGCATGCATTATGTGGCAGATCCTGGCACCTGACAGGCAGCTGGCCATAACTTTCTCCATGTGAAGTTGTTCAATCTTGCCATTTGTTCTTTACACGTGGGTTTGGAGCCGATCCATCGGCTCCAAGTCGGCCACTTTCCAAGCTCAAGATCTTTGAGTTAGCTCGAGGCACAGTCCCTATCCCATGATGCTCTCCTACCAACCCCAGATCTAGTTTGCCGCTGCAACGGATCACACGATCTTCAGAGGAAGCTCGGGCCAGTAACCTTCTTTATTATATTTAAAGAATTTAAAAAATTCTTATTAGACTATCAGGGATCTGATATTTGTGAGACTTCTCATATTTCTTGTAATTGTTGGTTAGTGAGTTGGTTGAAAGTTATATATGTCCTTCATGGATGCATCTGCAGTCATAACAACTGGGTTGACCTGTCGTCAGGCAGCCCTTCAGTCGGCCGGATTCCAAAGTCCGGGTCCAGCTTCGGCTGATGTCGCACTTCACCCGACGTCATCTCTGTTGGTCTTCGGGTATAAAAGCATCAGCCGACGCCATTTTCCTCAGTCTTTCTTGCCGCGTGGCGCCCGAAGCAGAAGCGGTTCGCAAGTGCCGGTCGGTCGGATCCAGAGATTACTTCTACCGAATACTACTTCGAAGACTTCTAAAGCTAAGTACCCCGTTGGGGACTCTTTCTTGCCTCAGCCGATGTCAGAAAAAGTTAATAATTGTTTAACCTGTGGGAAACAAATACCTCATAAAGATTTCCACTCTTATTGTCTGCCTTGTTTAGGCCCAGCCCACCGTAGCAGCCTGTTCGCCTGTGCTTCTTTCAACCGACGGCTTAGGCGACGGACGGAGTTTGCAGAACAGTTTTTCGGTTCTGATTTTGCGTACATTATGCCGTCGGATCCTCCGACTACCCAATCTGACAAAAAACGCAAAGATAAAGACCGACACTCGCGGTCCGGGGTTTTGGCCGAAACCCAGGTTAAGCAAACCGTGAGTGTCTCGGTTTCCGTCGAAACCGAGAAAACTGATCAAAGTACAGCTGAACCTATCTCTACAACTGAGGCCCCTGCTACCACTCTTGAATCGGCCTCAGAAATTTTATCCACTACGGTGGTTGTCACTGACTTATCAGACACCATTCCCTTGGATGTCTCTACCCCAGCACGTGGTGCTGCTAGGCCTCCAGCAGCCATGTCCATTAAGGCCTTCGCCAGGGCTAAAGCAGCCAAGACTACTAAAACAGTGCCTGTTAAACCCCCCACAACCAGGCCCTCTTCTAGTTCTCAAATGCTTACTTTGGCAGAAGATTTAATTTCATTAATTAGAGGATCTCAATCTCATCCGGACAGGGCCTCTCAGCCCCCAGAGAAGAGACCTAGGGCAGAGCCCCCTGAGCCAGTGTCCTCTGATGATTCTGCTGATGAATCAGACATAACTGACCAGCCAGAGGCTCCTTTCTCCAATTTTGAAGATTCTGATGCTGAAGAATCCATTCCAGCTGCTTCCCCACCAGAAGAATTCTCCTTTGGGGAAACCTTACATGCCATGCGAGAGCAGTTCCAATGGCAGCAACAGGATTTTTCAGACTCCAGAAAAAGACTTAGGACCTTTCTGCACCTCCCACAGCACAGGCCCTTAGCTATACCTCCTGTTCTCTCTGTGGTGGATGATGCTTTCAATGATGTCTGCTCCGCTCCAGATTCTTTACCCCAGCCCCTGCCAAACCAGACAGATTTTACAGGGTGCCAGATACTCATCACCACCTTTACAAGGCCCCACTTGCAGACCCGAAACTATATCCCAGGGTCCCAAGGCAGTAGCCTTGAACATAGCTAAAAACCCTATTCCTTCTGAAAGGGAAGCAAGGTCATTAGACAGATGGGGTAAAAGGTCTACACTTCAGCTACTCTCTCAGCTAGAGCTTTAAACTGTCAGTTTCACATGATACAATACCAAGAGTTTATGCTTGATCAGTTAACTAAAAACTAACCACTGATGAATCTCTTGATAAGAAATATGTATTAGAAATGGTAAATAACATACAACAGGTTAGCAACCATTCCTTAAAATGTGGCTATGATGCACTGGAGGCTTCATTTAGATCAGCCATGACTGGCACAGTGATAAGAAGGCATGCATGGCTAAAGGAGCAAGCTTTACGGATCATGTTAAAGCTAAGTTGCTAGATGCTCCTATGGATAAGACAAGTTTGTTTGGTACACCTGCCCAGCAGGTTATGAAGAAAATGGAAGAAAAGGCAAAATCTGTTCAAACGGTTAAAGATTTCTTGCAGGTTCAACCCCAAGGTTTAGCAGGAACTGGCCTGCCAAAATTGGTCCTTTCCTGACGCCACAAAATTTCAAAGGGGCAGGAATAGGCGGTCCAGAGGCAGAAACCAATCCAGAGGAGGTGCCTACAGAGGACGACAGTGGCAAGGTAACAACAGAGGCACAGACACAACCACTGCCACTACATCAGCACAACCACAGTGACTTAACCTAAATCCGCCTACCAGGGAACAAATAGCAGCTCCTCTAGGCGGAAAGTTAACCTTATTTTCAAAGAACTGGCACTACATAACAAAAGACAAGTGGATTTTACAAACCATAGATCAAGGTTACCGGTTTCACTTCCACACTTTACCAGTCAAAAGAGGAATGCCAAATCTACCTCCAAATCAAAAAACAGAGGCTCTACAACAGATAATGGAGTTAGCAAACATGAGAGCTGTGGAAAGAGTGCCAACAGCAGAGCAAGGAAAGGGGTTCTACTCCAGACTATTCCTAGTTCCAAGAAAGGAAAAAAGTTGGAGACCAATTCTCGACCTGTCCACCTTAAATACATACATCATTGTCCCAAAATTCAAAATGCTGACCCTACAGCAACTTCTTCCCATGCTGGGCAAGGAGTCTTGGCTGGTAACTCTAGATCTCAAGGAGGCATACCTGCACGTCCCCATTCGACCAATCTGCAGAAGATACCTCAGATTTCTTGCAGGATCAGAGCACTATCAATTCTCAGCATTGCCCTTTGGCTTATCTACTGCCCAGAGTATTCACAAAATGCCTGGCATCAGTAATCGCCCATTGCAGACTACAGGGAATTCAAATTTACCCATACCTGGACGACTGCCTGCTACAAGGGGACAACAAAAGCAAGCTGACAACAGATTTACAAAGGGTCATTTACTTGCTACAAGCACTGGGATACACAGTCAATTTACAAAAGTCAAGGCTGATACCATCCCAAACAAGGACATTCTTGGGCGCGGAATTGGACACAGTAAAACAAATGGCATTCCTAACTACAGAAAAACAAAAAGAACTCCATCTGTACTTCTTGGCACTAACAAAACTGAACAAGTTAACAGCAAGAAAAGTACTGCAGGCCTTGGGCTTCATGGCATCATGCATAATCTTGGTCCCATTTGCCAGACTACATATGAGAAAACTACAGTGGTACCTAAAGAATTTATGGTCCCAACACAGACACAGCCTAGAAACAGAAATCCCACTAATTCCATGCTTAAAACAGGAGTTCCTATGGTGGGCTCAGGCATGCCAGTCAAACCCAGGCCTACCCTTTCGCAGATGTCAAGCAAGCCAGACCATCACAACAGACGCTTTAGACCTAGGATGGGGGGCCCACATGCTGGACAAATGCGTGCAAGGATTGTGGACACAGGATCAACTTCACCTGCACATCAACCTAAATGAAATGCTGGCAGTAAAACTGGCAATCCAAAAGTTCAAACCATTTCTCAAAGAGGGCCAGTTGATGATAAGGACAGACAACACCACAGTCATGTGGTACATCAACAAACAGGGAGGCACTCATTCATACCCCCTATGCAGAATGACTTTGGAGCTGTGGACCCTGGCACTCAGCTACAACATCCAGTTACAGGCAATATTTGTACCGGGAAAAGAAAATACTCTAGCAGACATATTAAGCAGAACCACATCGGATGCCCACGAATGGAAGCTGCACCCGGACATCTTCAAGACCATCTCAAAGAAATGGGGAATGCCTCAGATAGATCTATTCGCATCACCTCTCAATCACCAGCTCAAAAAAATCTGCACAAGGACATTCCACCCACTAGCATGGAAAGTGGATTCGCTCTCCTTCAGCTGGAAAGGCCTAACAGCATATGCATTCCCACCTCTTCCCTTGATACACAAAGTACTACTAAAAATCAAGGAAGAACGTCCAAGGATAATCCTGATAGCTCCAAACTGGCCAAGACAACACTGGTACCCACTGCTGAGGAGCATGTCTCGGAACAATATGTGGCCAATACCCCTGATGCCTTTGATGTTAACTCAGAACAACTACAGCATCATACATCCAAACCTAAAAACGTTGCAACTGACTGCATGGAACATCACATAGCAGCAGCTAATCCAGAACTTTCCCAAAGAGTTAAAGACATTATTCTTGAAGCACGCAGACCTTCAACAAGAAGGAACTATGCTGGAAAATGGAAAAGGTTTGTCATTTGGAGTACGGAAAGAGGAAAAGATGTGTCAAACATAGATATGCCTAACGTTCTGGAGTATCTGGCCGAAATTCTTCATTCAGGCCTGTCCTACTCCTCCATCAAGATACATGCATCAGCTATTTCAGCAGAATACAGCTTGGATCCACCTGTTTTTTCGCACCCTTTGCTCAGGCAGTTCCTCAGAGGAATCAAGAACGTAAAACCTCCAAGGAAACCACCATTACCAGCTTGGGACTTAAACTTTGTGCTAGAAAAGTTGACACTATCACCCTTTGAACCAGCAGCAACAGCAGACCTACAACACCTGTCATGGAAAACTGCTTTCCTACTGGCAATTACTTCAGCAAGGAGGGTTTCAGAACTACAGGCCTTAATGGCAGTGCAACCCTTCCTAATCTTCCACCAAGATAGAGTGTCCATGAGGACTAATCCTACATTTATGCCTAAGGTGGTATCCAGAGTGTCTTTAAACCAGGCAATCCACCTACCTACCTTCTTTCCCAACCCACAAAACAGAGGGAAAGAATACTGCATACCTTGGATGTACATAGACAGCTACGCTACTACTTGGACAGAACAAAAATAGCAGAAAGACTGACCAACTTTTTGTAGCCTATGCAACAGGAAGGGAAGGAAAAGCTATTTCCAAACAGACAATCTCCAAATGGATAGGAATTTGCATACGATTCTGTTACTCCTTCCATGGAAAACCAATTCCACAGAACATAAGACCTCATTCTACAAGGGCAACAGCCACTACCACAGCCTTCTTACGAAGAGTGGCAACCAAAGACATTATTGAGGCGGCTACTTGGACCTCCGTGCATACATTTGCCAAGCATTATAATTTGCCTCTATATTCCAGATCCCGAGCAGGGTTTGCCACTGCTGTACTGCAAGGGATCCTAAACACACCATAATCTACTTTTATCCTCCTCCCTAGTTGGCTATGGTATTCTACCCAGTTGTTATGACTGCAGATGCATCCATGAAGGACATAGTACAGTTTTGTACCTACCATAAATGTAGATGTCCGAACTGGATAGCATCTGCAGTCAGGATTACCCTCCCTCCTTCCCTCTGTGGTACTCCTAGGGTGTTTACCCTCCTAATAGCTAGCTGGTGGGGAGTCTTTTATGGTGTATCTGTTTGTATATATGTACATACATGCTTATTTTTGTGTTTACCTCTATCTTTTGGAAACATTGGCATCTATCCAAATTTTAGCCTTCAAGAGGGCTACTGGCATCTGGGGCAAGAAACACTGAGGAAAATGGCGTTGGCTGATGCTTTTATACCCGAAGACCAACAGAGATGACGTCGGGTGAAGTGCGACATCAGCCGAAGCTGGACCCGGACTTTGGAATCCGGCCGACTGAAGGGCTGCCTGACGACAGGACAACCCAGTTGTTATGACTGCAGATGCTATCCAGTTCGGACATCTACATTTATGGTAGGTACAAAACTGTACTTTTTGTCTTCGAATTCGGAGTGGTTGCTCCTAGGCCTTTAGCCTTTCTTGAGTTGCATTTACTTGACAGGGCTCTGTCAAATTTAATTTCCTATCCCCTTATTTTTCTTAAAATTATTGTATTTGAATGTTTTTGTGTCACATTTTTCACATAGCCATTGTAGTTCAGGGATCTGAACTTTCTAAGGAGTTTTGTGGTTTCAATTATTTGATATTGTTATCAGGAATCTGATATTTGTGTGTAATTGTTTATAATGTCAGAGAAACAAAAATCTGATTTTAAAAGGTGTGACTGTGGACAAAAGATGCCGAGCACTGATAACCATGTTTCTTGTATATACTGCTTGGGTCTACTACATTTACAAGAAGATTGCTCTGTCTGTCATTCCTTCAGTGGCAAGGTTTTATTAGAGAGAAGAAAGAAATTGGTCGATAAAGGGCTGTTGAAGCCAGATTTCCAAGAAGCTTTAGACAAGACTGACCAGACCTCCAAGCCCTCGAAGGGGTCGAAGTCTTCTAAGGTGTCATCGGAGCACAAGTCTTCTGTTCCGAGCACCTTTGGGAAGACTCGGTCACCGGCTCCACAGCCTTCGGAGCCGTGCACCAAAATCTTACCTCTGAGCCAAATCATTGTGTTGGAGCCAGTGTCGGAAGTTTTAAAGTCCCCGATCCTTAAGTTGGTGGCTTCTTCGGCTTCTTCAACCCGATCTTCCGGTACCCTTTCCGACATCGATGTGGACCACGTGGTGCAGAGAGTTTTGGTGAACCCGGCCCTGGCCAAATTGCTTTCAGCTTTGACCCAGTTGGCTTCTAAGCCTATGACCCCGCGCACCATGATTTCTGCTCCTGTTCCGAGGCCAGATGAGCCCTCGGAGCCAGAAAGAGAGGATCTGATAGTGGTGGAACCCTCGGAGCCGGGGCCTGTTCCAGTGCCCTTGGCTCCTTTGACATTGACTTCTTCGGTTCCGATCAAAGAGTCTCGGAGCCGACATTCTCTCGCTGGTTCTGGGGGAGAGAGTCGAACTGATGCTTCAGTTCTGACTCTCCCTCTTGGGGCTTTGATGCAGAAGAGCTCGGTTCCATCCTCTGGTTTGGAGCCTGTGGTCTCGGCCCCTGGGAGGTTGCCGTTTTCTTTGGAACCGGCAGACTCCTTGGGTCGGGAAACCAGTGCCTTTGATGCCATGAGGAGGGTCATGTCTGCTAAGACCCTTACCTCTTTGGATCTTTCCTCTTCCTACCCTAAAGGGCCACGTTCTGTCCTTATACCACAGATCCCCAGCAAGCGTTGAGACCCAGAGCCTCAGTTAACCCCATTGGGTGACCCCAGCTTGACTGAGACTTCACCAGACGCCCTCACTGATGAAGTGCCCAGAAAAAGACAGTGCAAGAGGAGGCATTTAGATTCCCCTCAAGGATCCTTAACATCAGACACCGACTTAGAGGAATCAGAATGGTCCCAATGGTCCTCCTCTGAGGATGTTTCATTTGCAGACATCCTGGAAATATTAAGGCAGAGGGGTGACTGACAGTCCCTTACTCGTACTGAGGATGAGTTGGTGCTCCTGAAGGCCTTTGGGTCTCAACCCTCCACCTCCTGGGTTACTCCGCCCTTTGATGAATTAATGGACTTGGTCACTCGAAGGGTGTGGGAGTCTCCTGATTCCATGGAACCGGTCCCTTGGAGGTCCAACAAATTTATCACCTCCCCTCAAGACAGGTCTTTTCTTACGAAGGGAGTCCCCGTTGATGCCATGGTGGTGGCGGTGGCCACCAAGAAAGAGATGTCAAAAACCTCCTTTTCTGTTCATCCTCCTAATAAAGACTCTAGGACTATGGACAGATACGGGAAACGCATCTTTAGTTCTGCGACATTTGCAATGAGATCGCTCAGTTATTTGACCCACTTTACCCGTCTTCAACGAGATCTCCTCAAAGAGCTTGGAGATACTCTGCAGGGCAAAACAGATGATGCTGTTTCAGAGAAAGTAACTGCACAGTTTAACACCTTTAATTCTATTGTGAACACGTCCATGCGGCTTATTTCTTATGCAGCCGATGGATCGAGCCGGGCAGCAGGTTCAGCAATAGCTCTGTGGAGATAATCCTGGATGCGCTTATGCTCCTTTGCAGAAGCCTTCAAGTCTTCCTTTGTAATACCCCTTTTCATGGCTCTTCCTTGTTTGGGCCTAAAGTCAAGAAGACACTCACTAGGTGTGAGCAGGAAGGAAAGACTCTATCTGCTATAGGAGTCTGTTTTTCCACCCCCACTAGACCATACCCCAAAGGGCAGAAAGGTGGAAAAATGTGGTTCTGAAAGTTCCAAGGAGCTTTCCAGAACACACATAGTGAAGCCTCCTCCAGGGTATAATGGTAGATGCCACCCAGGTGGCAGAGGGGGTCTGCAGAGCCAGGGTGACAGGGAGCAGTTCCTTGGCAAGCTCTATCAGCGCTACTGAGAGGAGGCCCGACCGTCCTGCTCTGGAGGCAGTCAGGGGTCACTTAGCTTTATACCCAGATGCCTGGCTAGGAATTACATCAGATTCTTGGGTAAAAAGCATAATTACCAGAGGTTACATCATTCCCTTTTTAGAATCCCCTTCCATTCGTACAAGAATCCCAGATGTTCCACCCAGTCTGCGGAATCTAGCAACCATAGAAATTCAAAGGCTGCTAGAAAAAAGACTCATCCAGCCAGTCCCGGCGGACCAGATAGGATCCAGAACTTACTCCAGGTTCTTTTTAGTTCCAAAGAAAACAGGGGACTGGAGGCCCATCTTAGACCTCAGCAAACTAAACACCTTTGTCAAAAAGGAAAAGTTCTGGATGGTCATGCTTCAGTCGATACTTCCGTTTTTTGAAACGGGCAATTGGATGTGCTCTATAGATCTCAAGGATGCGTACTACCACATCAAAATGGCCAGGCCGTCCAGAGATCACTTGCGTTTCCGGCTGGGAGCCAGTCACTACCAATTCCGAACTCTGCCCTTTGGTCTCACCACAGCCACCAGAGTGTTCACCAAATGTATGGCAGTGGTCACGGCTCACTTGAGACGTTTAGGATTCCGGGTGTTTCCATGTCTGGATGACTGGCTCCTCACCACCACCACCAGGCATCAACTAATTTGTGCCAGAGATTACACTATCAACCTGTGTTCCAGGTTGGACATAATCTTAAATTTTGAAAAATCTGCTTTATTGCCATCGCAGCATGTTTCCTTTATAGGAGCAGATCTAGACACCACCACCTCCTTGGTCATATTGCCTCTAGAAAGAGTAATATCTTTGCGAAGTCAAGTGTCCCAGTTGTTAGTGGAAAGGAGAGTTCCGGCATTCCTGGTTCTGAAACTGTTAGGCACCATGGCAGCTACACTCATAGCTGTTCCTCTGGGACGAATGCACATGAGGATACTCCAGTGGCTACTATTCACACAGTGGTTTTATCAACAGCTTCCAATGTCACACAAGGTTATTCTGACAAATGCTTGCAAAAAGGACCTTCTTTGGTGGTTGAACAGCCACCAAGTTACTGTATGTCGCCCATTTATACTTCCCCCACCCACAGCCACAGTGACCACGGATACTTCCCTGATAGGGTGGGGGGAGCTATTTTAGGGAAGAACTGTCCAAGGCACTTGGTCAGACATGGAATCTCATTTGCACATCAATGTCTTATAGTTGAGAGCGGTGTTTCTAGCGTTGCAACACTTTCACGATTCTCTACCTTGAGAGACAATTGCAATACAGACAGACAACATGTCGGTAGTCTGGTACATCAACAAGCAATGGGGGAACCAAGTCTTACCCCTTGTGCCGAGAGGCCCTGAGACTTTGGCAGTGCGCTGTATCCACCAGGCGCTTTCTGATAGCAGTGCACATACCCGGGTCATCCAATGTAATAGCGGCCAAACTGAGCAGAGCCATTCTGTTGCCCCATGAGTGGTCCTTCAAAGAACGAGTGGCGAAAAGGATATTCCGCAGATGGGGCCAGCCTTGCTGCGACCTTTTTGCATCCCCGATGAATGCAAAATGCACAAGCTACTTTGCCCTGTACCCCCCACCGGGGGACAGCCAAGGGACTCACTTGTACACGATTGGCCCTTGGGTCTGCTATATGCCTTCCCTCCAATCCCTCTGATTCCCAGATTCTTACAGAAAGCCAAAAGTCTGGGAAGGACTGTTATTTTAATAGCCCCGTTTTAGCCTCGGCAGATATGGATGTTCATCGTGTTTCACTGTTGCAGTCACTACACTTGGGTTATCCTGCTGGCAGGCTACCCACAGTCAGCCTGAATTCCAAAGTCCTGGTCCGGTGTCAGTTGCTGTCGCCTCTTTCCTGACGTCAGTGCATCAGGGGTATAAAAGATGCAGCCGACGCCATTTTCTTCAGTCTTTCTTGCCGCACGGTGCCTGAAGCAAAAGCAGTTCACAAGTGCCGGTCGGCCGACTTCTGAGATTTTCAAAATTGAATTTCAGATCCGAAGTCTTCATTAAAGCTAAGTACCCCGTTGGGGAAACTTTTTTCTTGCTCCAGACCGATGTCAGAAAAAGTTAATAATTGTATTTCTTGTGGGAAGCAAATACCTCATAAGGATTTTCATTCTCAGCATGGTATTGATCCGTATGTCGCCCCTATTCATAGTATTCTGGAATTCTTGACTTCGCTCTTTCACGATGGTGCTGCAGCTTTGACGATAAGGGTTCAATTAGCTGCCATATCTAATTTCCATGTGGGATGCAGTGGCTCAAACATTATGTCCCACAGATTATGTAAAGCCTTTTTGAAAGGGACTCATCACCTTAGGCCACCTATCAGACATCCTTTTACTCCCTGGAATCTGAATTTGGTACTATCTCAATTCATTCTTCCCCTTTTGAGCCTGCATCATCTTGTCCTTTGAAGTTCCTTTCTTGGAAGACAGTTTTCCTAATGGCTATTACTTTGGCTCGTAGAGTTTCTGAACTATACGCACTTTCTATCAGGCCCCCATGTCTAATCTTTCACCCCGACAGATTGTCTTTAAGAACAAATCCAACCTTTCTTCCTAAGGTCTGCTCCGAGGCAAATTTGAACCAGTCTATTGACCTTCCTACTTTTTTCAGACATCATGCTAATAGAATGGAGTACATGTTACATAAGCTTGATGTTCACAGACAATTGAGGTTTTACTTAGACAGAACAAAAGAATTTAGGAAATCTGATCAACTATTCATTTCCTATGCAGACAATAAGAAAGGTTTGTCGGTATCCAAAGTTACATTGTCCAAATGGATTGCTGATTGTATTAAACTTGCATATTCTTCAGCTAAACAGCCTTTAGAACGTGAGGTGAAAGCTCATTCTACCAGGACTGTTTCAACATCTTTAGCCCATGCAGCCCATCTACATTTGGACACCATTTGTGCAGCTGCTACTTGGTCCAAACCTCATACATTTATCACTCATTACAAAGTGGACAGGGCTTCCTTTGGTTCCACCTTTCTCAGGAATATACTCCCGTGAGCTGCCCAGGATTAAGGTGCTTGGGACGCTACCCACATGTAAAGAACAAACGGCAAGATTGAACAACTTCACATAAAGAAGTTATGTTCTTACCATAATGTCCCATTTGAGTTGTTCATCTCGCCGTTGTTCTTACACTCCCTCACACCTTCCCTCTCCAGGTTATGGAAGAACAGGTATGACTGGTGGTCTGGCTGGTCTTGCTAATGTCCTTCTTTCCAACCAGATTATTGTTTAGCTATTGTAAATAGTTATGTACTTTGTACATGGTTTATAATTGGTTGCTTAGTGTGTATTTTTTTGCTGGTTCAGCAAACTAGATCTGGGGTTGGTAGGAGAGCGTCATGGGATAGGGACTGTGCCTCGAGCTAACTCAAAGATCTTGAGCTTAGAAAGCGGCAGACTGGGAGCCGATGGATTGGCTCCGAACCCATGTAAAGAACAAAGGCGAGATGAACAACACACATGGAAAGTTATGGTAAGAACTTAACTTCTTTTTATTTAGTCTGGTGAGTGGGGCATCAGTGTGCCTTACTATAGAGTCACCAATGATTAGTGTATTGGGTAGACAGTTTTGCCATAGGGGCTTAGGTTGAGTGGCACATTGTTTATGTGGGCTATGTGTCATAGGTGTTGTGTTTGGTTCAGACTTTTACTTGCGTTTTTGTTCAGAGGTCTTTGCTGTTTGGGCAGATTTTTATTGAGAACCTCTGCGAAAGTGGGTGTGTGTTTTGTGTTACTATGTGAGAGGTGTGGTGGTGTGTGATCTGGTGGGCTGTGTGTTCTGTGTGGTGTGGAATGTGTGTTTACCTTCTCCTCTTGACTACCTAGCCCAGTCTTGGTTTGAGAGAGCGTGGCTTCCAGTTTGGTTATGTACGTGCATCTCTCACAAGTGGATATGTTAGTAGGTAGGTGGAGAGGGTTATCTGTACATAATGCAGTTATTACATTGCCTTAGGATGCCCAGGTTCACCAGGTTAATAGGAGAAAGTGTAGGGAAGTGACCTTTAGACATGCCTGGATAGTATTTAAGTACTGTAGCTGTTTTGGAAGTACTGTAGCTGTTATGCAAGTACTGTAGTGGTTATTCTTTTTTGTAAGTACTAAAGCTGTTTTGTTAGTGCTATTAGCAGTTTGTGTGACTGCAACAACAACTGCAAGAGGTTCTGAGCAAGTGCTGGGTTTAGAGGTCTGATATGAGTGCTCAGAGATAAACGCTAACAAGATCTAAGGGAAAATTTGAAGAGCAGACTTTCAGGCACCGGTAATAATTTACCCTAGCTTAGCAGCACTGCACAATGCACAAACACACGCAAACATGGGTTTTTAAGTCAGAAAGTTAAAAGGGATAGAAGCAGCCAAAAATGGCCAATAAAAAACAGTTCTTGAGCTGGAAACCACTCCTCTTAGCAATAGATAGGCTGCTTAGAGCTTACCACTCCCACTGATAAGCAGAAAGACTTCCTTCTATCTCTGGAAAGTCTGGACAACTAGGAACACCAAATACAGTCTTGAAATCAGCAAATCTGAGATCCGGACTACTCTAGTTTGAGAAAAGGCAGGAAACGAGCAAGGAGATAGGATTTTTTTTGTTTGTTTTTAGTTACAAAAACAGAAATGCAGTATAAGAATACACTTATAAGATTCTAAAAGGCTAGCACACTTGAGTGTGAAGCCTGTTTCAGTAAATGCAGTTGAAAAAAAATATTTTAAAAGGGCAATACACAAAATAAGTAGAGAACAGTTAAATTAAACAATAAAGCTTGTAAAACGACAGTAAAGAAGTGCGGCAAAGCAAAATCAAGCTCACAAAGCAGAAAACAGGTACTTGCAATCAGGAAAAGTCTCTCTCTCTTTCTGCTGCTGTAGTACTCTGCAGGATGCCCAAACTGGATCCGCTGATGTAAAACAAGTCAAAGCCCACGCAAACACGTTTTTTTAAGTCAGAAAGTTGAAAGGGATAGAAGCATCCCAAGACGGCCAATAAAAAACAGTTCTTGAGCTGGAAACCACTCCTCTTAACGACAGATAGGCTGATCAGAGCTTACCTCTCCCACTGATAAGCAGAAAGACTTCCTTCTATCTCTGCAAGGTCTGGACAACTTAGAACACCAAGTACCGTCCTGAAGTTAGCAAATCTAAGATTCGGACTATTGTAGTTTGAGAAAAGATGGGAAACGAGCAAGTAAATAGGATTTTTGTTTTGTTTTTTTTTTTAGTTACAAAAACAGAAATTTATATATATATATATATATATATATATATATATATATATATATATATATATGGTTCTACCTGACATAATCGACACGTCAGAAGACCGACAACGCAATCACCAAAACCACATAACCGACAGTGCAAAAACACGAAACCCCACATGCCCGACAACGAAACACATTCCCTGTCCAAAAACCACACACACAACACAAGCACACCAAAATCCCTACAAACCTGCACTAAACCTCACATACACAACTATCTACAACCCTAACCCAAACCCTAACCCTAAGGTCCGTCACTATCGCATACTCAGCTAACCCGCTTCCTAACCCTAACTCACTTAACCCGCCCCTAACCCAAACACAATCACTACCGCACACTTACCTGACCCGCTCCCTAACCCTAACTCACTTAACCCGCCCCTAACCCAAACACAATCACTACCGCACACTTACCTGACCCGGCTCCTAACCCTAACTCACTTAACCCACCCCTAACCCAAACACAATCACTACACACTTACCTGACCCGGCTCCTAACCCTAACTCACTTAACCCCTAACCCAAACACAATCACTACGCACACTTACGTGACCCGCTCCCTAAGCCTAACGCACTTAACCCACCCCTAACCCAAACACAATCACTACCGACACTTACCTGACCCGCTCCTAACCCTAACTCACTTAACCCGCCCCTAACCCAAACACAATCACTACCGCACACTTACCTGACCCGCTCCCTAACCCTAACTCACTTAACCCGCCCCTAACCCAAACACAATCACTACCACAGACTTACCTAACCCGCGCACTGACCCTAACCCACTCCTATCCCCACAGACCATCAATATCCACACTTACCTTACTCGCACCCTAATGTCCGTCACTACCGCATACTTACACAGCCTTTTCCCTTGTCGGCATCCTCGGCGTCGGTATTTTCATCCGTCGCGTCGGTCTTCTGAATTGTCGATCTTCTGGGGCTCGCGATTCGCTTGTCGGTCTTCTGGCGTGTCGACTAACTCAGGTAGACCCATATATATATATATATATATATATATATATATATATATATATATATATATATATATAGACATGCATATTTATTGTATACATTGTACATTATTACATCGTTACATTTTGTACTATTGCTGTCTGCTGCGGTGGTCCAGCGGTTAGCGTTGTCGGCTTACAGCAAGAGGTTCTCATGTTCGATTCTCGGCTGGAGCGCCTTCTGTGTGTCGAGTGACATTAAAGACATGCAGGTAGGTGCGAGTATGAATGGACGTGCCTTCGTTGAAGGTTGGGCATCGGGCTGGCAGCTTGGCACCATAAAAAATCCACTGCCAATCATGAACGGACTGGAGTTCCACTGTGGCGACCCCTAACCGGGAAAAGCCAAAAGTCACTGTCACTGTCCTCAGCATATTGAACTTATGCATGATATACTTCCTGTCATAATAGTGTTCTTTCTTCTGCATTACTTGTATTCTTCCAGTGTATAGTTTGTGGTACTGCTTTTTGCTGTCTATTGCTTGCTCTGTGAGCTTTGGTCATTGCTGAAATGGGTCAACATACATCCCTTCTACTCAGTGAACAAATATCAAATAAATAAATCTGTGTTTTTGTTGCAAGAAGAGCTATATCAACTGTATTGAAATCAGCATCTTATTACCCAGTAGCACAGGGATCACAGTTGTTTTGTTTCTGTATTCATGCTTAAATATTGTCATGGGTGGTGGTGTCCCTGTTGTAGGGTCTGTGGCAGTTTAGTCATGTTCTCATATTGATCACTGCTGCAGTAGCCTTAGGGATGTATCAGCCAGTCAGCTTCTAAAGCATCAGGGCACCTTCTATGCACCCAAACTATCTGGCAGCTCAAGCTGGGCTGACTAAAAGACAATTTGGGGCACTAAGCCCTTCATATATTTATTGCCACTGAAAAATATGCTCCTCTGAGGCTTTCAAGGATCGACAGTCAGCTTGTACTTTTCATTTGCTTGGCAGATAAGTTCCCTTTGGGGAAAAAAAAGTTCTGTTCAATATTTTTTTATTTATTAATACGTTCCTCTTCATGAAAGTTATTTTAAAGCTAAGAATTTGTGTTTTAAGAGACTGTGCTGTACTTTAAAGTGGGAAAGCTTTTTTCCAGTCAGTTTAAAAGTTATTTAAAGTAACTGAAAACCAATTTTTATGTGGAGAAATTGTGTTTATTTTACTTTGTGGGACAACAAAAGTGTCTTAAAGTGCTTTTTACTGTGTCTGTTTCTCATAAAATTTGTGATTTTTCTGTCATAGCATTAAGGATGGAAGTCATTAAATAATGACAGACATTTGACTTTCAGGCTTTAAATCCTTCAGAAAATGCATGCTTAACAAAATGTTTTGTTCTATCAACTTTCTAAGTTTATAGGAGTAATTTTTAAAATCCGCACCTATTTTTGAGACCTTGTGTCCCCATTATTTTTGGCTTTGTCCAGATTTATTTGGCTAAGAGGTTGAGAGGTATACAGACCACTCATCTTTAACCTTGGATCCTTCTGGTGTAGCACCTACAGCCACTATGGATTAGGGTTAGCCACACCCTCTGTGGCTGTTGGATTCCTCTCAGTGGGCAAGAAAGCACAATTCTTTTTGATCCTGGGAGAAGGAACAGGGAAGGCTTCCCTCTTTTGTTAGAATGTTGTTTTCAACCGTGTGGAAGATGCTGCTGCCATTAATAACACTATTCTTCCCATATATTCTGTAAGAAAGAAAGCTAAGCATTCATCTACTCCTCAGATTTCCTTAGATAGGAATACTTTACTGGGTCTGGCATGGGGTTTAATTGAGGCTGTTGATCCCGCTTGTAAAGTAGTTTCTGGTAAAACAGAGATACCTCCTTTCCTGAAGAGATTCAGAATTCTAAGTCTGGAAAAGAGGATAAAGGGATAGATACAGGGTTTTCTTCTCATATTTCTGATTCAGACTCAGAGAAGGATTCAGTTTCTGGCTGTTTCCATGGGGGAGGGAGGGTTCTCCTTGAGACTATTTCTAGAATGTGCCAGTGTTCTCAGTGGGAGAACACTTAAGGGTTTTCAGTACCTTAGAAAATGCTATGAGCTGTTACAAAAGGAAATTCCAGAACCTGTACCCCTTACTCCAGTTCCATCAGCTTTGGAGAATGTGTGTTACTGTCTGCAATTTTCCTGACAATCAGACAGCTGCCCCTAAAAAGGCAGATAGGATGTATATACAAAGTTCCTCAACCTTTTTAAGTTTTTATACACTCTTCCCAAACCTGATCCAGTAGCTATTGCTTTTGTTAAACCTTGTTAATTCCAATCCTACGTTTTCTGATAAGGATGTGAAGATTATTGATTAGTATGGGAAAAAGTGTATGCTTCTGCAACTTTAATTTTCAGAATTTTGAATTGTCAGGCTTATATGTTAAGGTTTTTCTGACTAATTGTGAAAGTATGAGGAATGTTTTATCTGCAGTTCCTTCTTATGAGGAAAAATCTGCTTTAAATACCTTATTTTATCTACTGCACAGGTCATTGACTCATTGTTTACACTGTGGGTATAATTCTTTTGATACTTCTTCCAGGACTATGAGCACTGGCAGTATTTTAAGGAAGTTTGCATGACTGCATTCTCAGAACCTCCCAGATGATGTTAAAATTAGATTTTAAATTCTTTGTTTGATAGAGTTGGATCCACCGCTGCAAAGATGATCCAAATGTATGAGGAAATTGGTAAGCTGATACAGGGAGTGTCTTAGACTTTTCAGCCCTCCTTTCCAAGTTTTCCAAGGGATTCTCTAACTCCTAATCTAATTTTAGTAAGAAACAATATAAACAGTCTTAACAAAATACAGGTAAACATATGTTTAAGGAGAAATGCAAAGGGTTTCCAAGAAGAATTCTTGAATCTCCTAAAACAGTCCAATAAGTCAGAATGACTATTTAAGATACCTTTTTCCCACTCAGGAAGCCCTTTTTTCTTCCAGAAAGTCTGAATCTAAATTTTTCTTTTTGGCAACAGATAGTTTCAGTCAAATGGATTCTACAGATCATTCATTAAGGTTGTAGATCACAGTGGAAGGAAATTCCTCCTTTCCAGGGGTATTTTCCTCTCACAACTCTCAACTGTACAGATTTTTGCAGAATGTCCAGAATTTTACCTCATATTTTTGGTTTGTTTTTTATAAAATTGTGGTTTCCTGGCAAATTTAGTGGCACATAATTAAAGATTGAAATTAGAAAATAATGACAGACAATTGAGTTTCAGACTTCATACCCTTCAGAAAATTCATGCTAATGCAAAATCTGTTATTCTGTCAACTTTGTAAGTTTGTAAGAGCAGTATTTACAAAGTATTCCTATTTTGGGCCTTTGTCCCACTTTAATTTATGGCTTTGTCCAGATTTCTTACTGTAAGAAGTTGAGAGGTATGTATGTTCCTCATCCTGCAAAATAGACTCTTTTGTTTCCACCTGTCCTTCATCATTTTGTTTCCACCAGTACTTCATCATACGTTCATAAGTGAATAGTAGGCTAGCTGCCTGGATGGGTCACTTTAAGCCTAGCTAATAACCGTAGATTAGAATCAAGCCCTTTACCTTGTGCCTATGAGACAAACACCTTAACCATTATGTCAAACATCACATGCTGTTCCAGGGAGTGACATAATCTGTTCCACCTTTCGTGGTGAGAAAGGGATTTTATTCAAGGATGTGTTTAGTGCCAAAGAAAGAACATGCTTGGAGACAAGTTCCCAATCCTTATCTGCTAAACCTGTTTGTGATAGTGCCCAAATTCAAAATGATGTCACTTTGCAACCTGTTACCTCTTCTTCCTCATTCAAGTTTCCTTGTAACATTAGATTTAAAAGATGCTTATCATTACATTCCTATTCAGTCAGTCTCCAGACATTTCTTAAGGCTTTCTGTGTCTGGATCAGATTATCAGATGTTCTTCATGCTTTGCTGTTGCAGTGCTGATTTATGCTATTTCCTGCTTTGGAAGCCCTTGGTCGGCCCAACTACCAGAGTAAAAAAAGTCCCTCCTCCATGAACTGCCAGACACCCTACCCTAACGTCAAGACGGTTGGGTATAAAGGGAGCCAGCTGATACCATAAACAGTCTTTCTTGCCGTCAGAGCCCAAAACAGTTGTGAGTGCTTCGGTCGGTCTGCACCAGAGTGAGAAATTCTTGTAAAGCTAAGTACCCTGTTGGGAACTCTTTTTCTTATTTGTGACTCTTGTCAGATAAAGTTAACAACTGTCTCCATTGTGGTAGACAAATCCCACACAGAGACTTGCATAGCTTGTGTGTCGCTTGTTTATGCCCAAACCAGGATGTCCCAAATTGCCATCTGTGGATCATTTTCAGTACTAGGACTATAAGGCATAGGGCCAAAATCTTGTCTAGCACCTTAGTTAGCAATCCATTTCCCATTGCATGGTGGCATCTGTCAATTGTCCCGAGGTTGAGCTCCCTAAGTGAAAAAAGGAAAAAAAGACCCAAATTTAGGGACTCAGGCAATAACATTTCTTGGCCCACCAGTCCCCCAAGGCTCATTATCGCAAAGGAAGAAAAGGCTCCTTCGCAACCCCCTTTCACTGCACCAAGAGTGTTTAGAAATGTCTATCCCAGTTTATAACTCACTGCAGGCTGCAGTGTGTCTACATTGTTCCATGTTTAGATGATTTGATTAACTTTGCAGAATTTTTTTCAAAGTGTCAAGAATATCTCTCTTGTGTAAGAGATTTCTTACACAAACTGGGATTCCAAAAGAGCATTTAAAATTTTTTCTTGACTCCTTGTAACAGTACAGTGTTTCTGAGATGTCGGCTGCACACCACAGTTCAAGGATCTTTTCTTCCAGAGGAAAAACAGATCTATATCTAGATTTATTTCTGGTTTTTTTCACTCAGTCTTTAGTCAGTGTGAGGGAATACCTCAGGAGTTTGGTTCTCGTGGCTTCTATGATTCTCACTTTACCCCTGGCAAGACTCCACATGAGAAAGATACAGTGATATCTGAAGTTTCTTTGGTCCCAGAACCAATATCCCTTATCTTTTCAAATCCCAATGCTGAGGTTTGTCAGAAGGGAAATCACTGAGTGGAGACAACAGCCATCCCTAAATCCAAGTTTCCCTTTCTCCTTCCCTGTTCCAAAGCAGTCATTCAGTACAGATGCCTTGGATTTTGCTTGGGGAGCTATTTCCAGAGGAGTAAAAGAGCAAGATGTGCAGGACACCAAAGACATATGCAAGCACATAAGTGTAAAGGGAATGCTTACCCTGATCAAGGTACTTAACTGTTATCTTTCATCCTCAGGACCTCTTCAGATTGCTAGACCTCTTCAGATTGCTACAGAGTCATGTGATACATCAACAAGCAAGGGGAAATTAGGTCATACCCCCTCTGTAGACTACTCTTGTTAGCGTGGGCTATAGCTTCAAAGCACATTCTAACTGTATAGGCATCTTGCATTCTGTCAGAGCAAAATTGTGTGGCAGGCAAGCTGAGCAGAAAAAGGACAGACCCTCTCGAATAGAAACTAGACTAGGTGGTCTTCCAAGATTTGCTCCATCTGTGGGGTGTTCCTCAAGAAGACCTCCTTGCCTTCTCTCCGAGCAATCATCTGGCAAATTCTGCTACATGACTCCATGCAAGAAGCCCTGGAAGACAGATGCCTTTTCTTTTCCTTGGACAGGCATGTTTTTGTATGCTTTTCCACCCTTTCCACTAATATCCAAGGTACTTCTGAAGATTGTGGTGACTCCCTTCTGGCCCAGGTAACCTTGGTTCTCCATTCTTTTTGGAAATGGCCAAGGCCATTTACCACAAGCTTCCACACAGGCTGGATCTACTCACACAAGAATAGGGGTGTTTGACACACCGCAACACCAATCAACTTAATTTGACTGCCTGAATGATAGGGTCTTAATTTCTTTTAGGCACCTTTTTACTGAGGACATGCAACAGGTACTAATAGAGGCAAGAAAATCTGCTACTAGAAAACCATATATTAGCAAATGGTAAAGGTTTTCCAGCTGGTGTCAAGAACATGTCTAGGACCTAGTCAGGGCTTTATGTTCTGTGTTTGTACAATATTTGTGTGAGTTACTATCCTATGGCCTTAACCACAGATAAAAAATGCCCATGGACTTCCACAAAATAAATGATGCAACCACCAAGTAAAAAACATCAAAATGCAATTTAATAACTTGCATTGATTTAGCGCTTTCATCCCAATAGTTAACAGGACTTCATCATGCAAGGTTCTAGTTTTGCTCTGACCTTTGCAAGAAGGGTATCTGACCTGCAAGTTCTTATGCTGATTTAACACTATCTCATTTTATACAGGGACAGAGTTTCTTTGAGAACCAGTCCTTTTATGTCTAAATTGGTATCCAAGTTTATTTTAAACCAAACTACAAATCTCCCTCTTTTCTTTACGGAAGCCAGAAATGAGGGAGAAGGCATACTCCATCCCCTGGATGTCCACAGACAACTCAGGTACTATTTTGACAGAACAAAATCTTTCAGATTTTCAAATCAGTTGTTCAATTCCTGTGAAGGTAGGAAGAAGGGACAACCTGTGTCATAACAGACTATTTCCAAATGGTTGTAAAAGGCTATTACCTTTTACTATACTCACCACAACAAAAATATTTCAAGCAGGGTCAAGGCCCATTGTACCAGGGCCTGGGCTTTATCTGTGGCTTTTTGGAAAGGGTTGGATTCTAGAATTATTCTAGAAGTTGCTGCTTGGTCCTCTATGCATACTTTTACAAAGCACTACAAGCTTGATTACTTCTCTAGGTCCAGATCAGGCTTTGCTAGGGTCATTCTCCAGGGGCTCCTGCCCACTTCTCCTTCCACCTCCCAAATATAGTAAGCTAGGGTAATTACCCATGTAATGTAGCTATTGCTTCTGTAGCAGCGATCAATATAATGAGCACAGTACAGTTGTGTTAGTAAACTTACCGTTGTGTTAGTAAACTTACCATAACATTAGATATTTGCACTATTACAGTAACCACTCCCTCCCTCCATTCCCCTTGTCTTTTGGTGTGTTGTTTATGCCAAGGTGTGGTTATTTATTTTTTGTTATTCCTAGCATTGGCCTTTCAGGACTCAGCCTCCCTCTCTCAGTTGGCATACATGCTCTGAAGGACTTGGTGCCCAGACTTGTCTTTTAGTCAGCTCAGCTTGAGCTGCCAGATAGCTTGGGCATGCGGAACGTGCCCTAAAACTTTGGAGGCTGTCCGGCTGTTATATTCTTAGCAGGGTATAATCTGTAGTTGCGATCATTTGAAGATCTACTGTTAAGTATACTTACAAAACTGTACTTTCTTTAACCGGTTAATTTGTTGAATTTGTTATATTTTGATCTTTGTAGTACTTACCTGCCTAGGTTGTATATAAACCTCTTTACTGTCATGTTAGCTTGCAGCCAGAGTGCAGTCACCTTTCTGTGTCTCATATATTGTGACTCAAATTGGGAAGTATTGAAGATAGGACAAGTTTTAATCTTTATTGTCTCTCCCATTCCAAGCACAGCAAAAATTCTGACATTGTCTTGTACCATGGCATAAGCTGTATGTATATGATTGTAAGTATAACAGGGAATTAAGATTGTATACCAAACAGTGTAGCAAGCAAGTAGTCTTTTTTCTCTAAAATGATTATGCTGGTGTTTGTCATTGATTCCTGGAAAGTTCAGATCTGTGGGTAGGTACTCATTTGTCATGTTCTGTGTTACTTTGGTATAACAAAGTCTTGTTCTTTGCTTTTGATTTCTACAGGGTTGTGGCATTTGCATGCATTCTCACATCCATCTGCCATGTTTACTGTTTTGCTTGCTACTTTATCATTTCCTTCCTCTTCCTCTCTACAACCACACACACACACATGCATGCCAGCTCAAACAAACCGGCAGCTACATTCTCATTTATTTTGTTCGGGTTTTCATCATTTTACATTTCTTTCCCATTGTCAAGTTTTTTTATTACTCTTGCCCTGCATCCCACATTCTTTTTGAGATGACATCTACAGAGATCCTCCAGTGTCTAAAATGTTCTACAGTCATATCTGACTCAGGGCCTTTGTGCTTATTCTTCCTGAGGTGAATTTTCTGTCTTAATCTGTTATTTTCTGTCACTATACTAAAGTGATTTTACTAGGTAATTTTAGGCTTATACACAATTGCACTTAATTCTGTTCTTATGTTGCACTTTACAATTTGTGTATTTTAGAATTTCTGTTCTTTATAGGTTGAAAACAATTATCTATTTTTTTAATACAAACATTACATTTATTCTGTGTTCCTGTTGTGGTTTCATATAATTGATAACCTTTTTCTCCTGCCATATCTAGAACTAATGCTTGAAGTATGTTGTCAAAGGCAGTTACCTTATTGTTAAACCTTCCTACTCATCTCCTCCATTGTGGTACTGTACTTTGTATGTCAAAGTTTGTGTCAGTCATTAACAGGCATAGAAATGCCCTTACATCTATAGAATTAGGCAATATCTTGCTTTTTGTATTTTTGCTCCTAATGCCCATCCTTAATTTCTCACAATTGCTGATATATTTTTCTTCTCATAATAAATTGAAAAGGGGCTTGACTTTGTTATTTTGCATTAAGCTCTTTTTTTTTGCTTGCTTGAAGAAAACTTTGAATCTAATGTTGCCATTTTCATTCATTCATTCCTCAGCTATTGAGTTCAGCTCTGACCCTCCTATCCGACTCGACCGCTTTTCCAGCTCTTGGAACACGGACACTCTCAAGCACCTCTTTTACTCATAATGTCCTAGTGATCTAACATACCTCTGATGCCATTTGCCGCCTTAGCGTACCGACCTGGTCATTGTATACTCTCAAGTATAGTGACTTCTTTTCTTGTGAGTGAGACTCCTTATTATAAATATTTGTCTTGATATCTTTAGAAACTTCTTTTTCTCTATAAAACTCATACCTTTTTAGTGCAACCCCCCCTTTTTACCCTTACTTGTGTAGTCTTAATTATTATCAGTGGTATCTCCTATTCTTAGTACTTTTAGTACTACTTTAATTACGATTGTTGGTAAATTTTCCACATTCCTCCTTTCTGATTATTTAAAAACCAATCACTATACTTAATATCTTTCCTTCTTTTGGCATAGTGTTTAAAAATGTCTCAGAAACCTTCAGGTTTTAAAAAATGTATGGCCTGTGGCTATAAGATACTGTTATCGAATGGGCATTTTAAATGTGTGTATTGTTTAGGCAGGCACATCATGACTGATATTTGCAAAGCCTTAAACCATACAGCTTTTATCAGCAGGAAAAAAAATTGATACTACAAGGTTTGCTCCCTTCCAAGTCTTAATCAACATCATCTGGGGCACAAACCCCCAGGAAATTGGATAAAAAAGGATTCAAGAAAGCGTTCCCTATATCCAGCCATATCTTTGCCTCTGGGATCCGAACTTCCTTGCAGAACTTCTAAACCTTTGGATCAGACCCCTTTGGATCCAAAATCTAGACCTGGAAAGTCTCCTAGAATCACCACAGTTGGTCCGGTTTCCTGTCGACTACCTTCCCCCTTCTTGGAGCGGTCTCAGAAACATCACCATTCCAGACCATTTGTCAACAGCATCTTCTATACCTTCTTCCAGAAGTCTGGCCAAAGAGGACAGGATGTTGAGGAAGTTAATCTTGATGCAAATTCAAATTGGGGTTTTTCCTGCTCTGACCCCGTTGGGACTGGAGAACATTGTTAGCATTACCCCACTATTATTGGCTCCTTCTCTGATCTGACCATTGGTTTCAAAGCTATTGGACCCAAATATTCTGAGTTGTCTACAGCATATCTGAAGATTATGGTATCTTCAACTCCAGTGGCATCTATGAGTGGACCAGCGCTGAGCACGTTGGAGTTGGATGACTCTCTGAGCCGTAGCAGTGATGCCAGATCCGGGATGTTGGAGGTGACTCCGAAGCTGTTGGAGCCTCCTCTGCTCCTTGGAGTTTTGGAGTTAGATAGCTCAGCTCTGACTCCCTTCTTGAATAGTCTGATTTTCAGGGCAGAGGGAGCCTACGGTCCATAAGCATGTCTTTTCGGATCCATCAATCTCCTTGTCTCAGAGAGTTTCTGCTTTCGAGGTAGTGGACTGAGCTTTCTCTGTTCCCAAAGTTCTGACTTCTCTTCCTTCTTTGGCCCTGACTACTCAACCCCATTCATCTTCTATGCATTTAGAGCCTCAACCAACTGTGCCACTGGGACTGCCAGCCCAAGTCAGTCACCAAGATACCCAACAGGGTATACTAATTTCTTCTGACACTTCTCTGCAACATCCCACCGAAGAAGTTCCCAGCAAAAAAAAAATGAAAAATGAGGCACTTAGACTCTTGACAAGAGTGTGTCACAGAAGATAGCAACTTTGATGAGGGGGAAGATCTCCCGAAAATCATCACCCATCGATGTCTCATTTGGAGATATCCTAGAACTCCTAAAGCAAAGGGGTGGTTGGTCTCTTGACAGCCCTTCCCAAGAGGAGGTGGTATTCCTGGAGGCTTTTGAAGCTGGCCCATCTACCTCCTGGGTGACTCTGCTCACTGAAAAGCTCATTGATTTGGTCTCTTGATTGGTGTGGAAGGAGCCTGATACCATCGAGCTGATCCCCAAGAGATCAGATGGGATCCTGGCACCACCAAAGCACAGAGAGTGTTGGAGCAAGGGAGTACCAGTTGATGCCATGGTCATGCCAGCAGCCACAAAGAAGAACTAGTGGAACAAAGTTCCTCTGTTCACCCCCCTAACATTGAGTCTAGGGCACTGGACAGGTTTGGAAAATATGTCTATGCTTCTGCAATCTTTGCCCTTTGTTTACTGAATTATTTGGCACACTTCACGATACATCAAATGGATTTGATTAAAGAAGTTACCAAATCCCTTATTGGAGCTATATCGTCTGAGGCAGAGAGCTCTGTTGCCTCACAGTTGGCTACCCTGCAATCAATTTCTAGCTCGTCCATTAGGCTTATATCTTATGAAGCTGAAGATACCTCATGAGCAGTGGGTTCAGGCATTTCCATCAGGAGGCATGCCTGAATGTGCTAGTTTGACTTTGCAGACCCCTTCAAAGCTTCCTTTGTTAGTGCTTCCTTTGACGGAATTCCTTATTTGGCTCCAAAGTTAAAGACACTCTCTCTAAATGTAAGCAGGAAGGGAAAAAACCCAATCTGCTGTGGGTGTACATTTTTCAAACCCTCAACAGACTTTTTCTAGGAACCAACAAGCCAGATGAAAAATGTGGTTCAGAAAATCCCAGGATCCCTTCCAAGATCCATGTGGAGACAGTTCCCCCTGGTGTTGGAGGGTACTCTTATGGAATGCCCCATGGCAGAGGTGGTCCGCATAACCAGGTATCTAGAGATACTTTCTCTGACAGATCCTACTGGTGCTCCAGAAAGGAGGTCCAACTCTCCATCTCTGGAGGCAGTCAGGGGTCATCTATCCTTGCACCAAAGAGCCTGGATAGACATTACTAAAGACTGATGGATGCAGGGAATAATATCCAGAGGACATAGAATGTTTTCCCATCTACCCCCACTAGTATCAAATAAAATCCCTGATGTTCCACCCAATCAGAGGGAAGCATCAGCACTAGAAATACAAAAAAACAACTAGAAAAGTGTCACCCAAGAGATCCCCCCCCAGAAAGAGTCCAGAACTTACTCAAGATTTTTTTTAGTGCCAAAGAAAACAGGTGACTGGAGACCAGTTTTGAAGCTCAGCTGTCTAAATCAGTCAGTTCAGTACACAAAGTTCCAGATGCTCACAGCTCAATCCATTCTGCCTTTTTTGCACAAAGACAACTAGATATGTGCTTGGTAGATCTTCAGGATGCATACTATCATATCAAAATGAACAGACAATCCAGGAGATATCTACATTTCTGGGGTAGGAGCCAGTCATTACCAATTAAGAGCTCTGTGCTTAGGCCTCACCACAGCCCCGAGAGTGTTTACCAAGTCTATGGCAGTAGTGACAGCTGACTTGAGACTGCAAGGATTCCGGGTGTTTCCATATCTAGACTGGCTCATAATTGCATCGACCAGGCATCAACTCGTTTTAGCTCAAAATCATGTATTCCAGTTATGATCCCATTTGGGCATTTCAGTCAGTTACAGCAAATCTCATCTTGAACCAACACAGACATTGGAATTCATTGGTGCCTTGCTCAATACAATCAATCAAACAGCTTCTCTCCCTCTGTCAAGAGTCCAGACTATTCAGTTCCAGGTCAGAAAGGTCATTCAAAGCTCTTCTCTCTCAGCTCAACTGATCCTTCAAGCTTTGGGATCCACGTCAGCATCAACCATCATGGTACTGTTGTCAAGGTACCATATGAGAATTCTTCAGTGGACATTGGCAACTCAAGGGTCCATTCTCTACCTTTCCTTATCCAGTCAGATCAAAATAACACAGGCTTGCAAAAATGATATCCTATGGTGGATACACTCCAGTCAAGCACAAGGTCATTTCTTTGTTGTTCCCCGACCCAAGGCCATAGTGACCACATATGCCTCTCAGATCGGGTGTGTGGGGGGGGGGGGTTCTTGGAAAAGACAGTCCAAGGCACATGGTCCCCAAAGAGGCTAACTTGCATATCAATGTCCTGGAAATGAGAGTGGTTTTCCTAGCATTGCAGGCCTTCCAAGACACTCTCCCCACCAGGATTGTTGCGATCCAGATGGAGAATATGGCAGTAGTGTGGTACATCAGCAAACAAGGGGAAACCAAATCTTAGCCCCACCCCCCCATGTCGAGAAACTATGAGAGTGTGGCAGTGGGTGATCTCATCCAGTCAATTTCTGATAGTAACACACATTCCAGGAAAATCCAGCATGATTGCAGACAAGTTTAGCAGGCCCATTTGAATGCTTCATGAGTGGTTCCTCGAAGGTTGTGGAAAGGATTTTCCATCAATGGGGGCAGCCATGTTGTGATCTTTATTGGATCTCCCCTCAACAACAGGTGTAAAGCAGGTTCTTTGTCCTGATCCCCCATGGGGGGTGTCACCAAGAGATGTTCAACTTCACAATTTGCCGAGGTCTCCTTTAAGCCTATCCCCTGTTACCTCTAATCCCCAAATTTCTTCACAAAGCATCTCGATTGAAGGGTGCAGTTATCCTCATTGGACCTTACTGACCTCATCAGATTTGGTTTCCCTTTCTTTGGCCTCATCTACTTCATCCTCTATGGAATCTGGATCCAACTACTGACCTACTGTCTCACTCAACAGACACGAGTCATCTAGACCTTCGAAGCCTAATATTGACCTCATGGTTTCTCCACTTCTGTTGATTGATAGACAGCCCAGGCTGTCCTCTCATGTCCATTACAGTTTACTGTCATCTCATAAGTCTTCCACTAAGAAACTTTTTAGAAGTAAATGGAAAAGATTTACTATTTGGACTCAGCAGAAAAACCTAGATCCCTTTTCAGCACCAGTTTCTAAAGTTCTTGAATTTTTAGCTATAATTTTCAGTGAGGGTGCCAACTCTTCTACTGTTAAAGTACAACTAGCTGCCATTTCCCAATTTTCATTTAGGAGTAAATAACTAATTTCTGTCCTCCTACAAACTTTGTAAAGCTGTTATAAGGGAAACTTTTCTACTTAGACCCCTGTTAAAAGACCCCACTCCTGTTTGAGGTTTGAACACTGTTTTACAAACACACAATCCCCATTTGAACCATCAGCTAAGTGTGAACTAAATTCTTGACCTGGAAAACTGTCTTTTTAGTGGTCATTACTTCTGCTAGTACACCTTTTGGATGTCCATGGACTATTACAGTTTTATCTACATAGAACCAGAAGTTTTAAGAAATCAGAACAATTGTTTGTCTCTTTTTCAGAGTCAAAATTAGGTAAACCAGTTTCTAAAATGACTTTAGCCAAATGGTTAACTGATTGTACTACCATTATTTATGATAAATTGGGCTTGTCTTTTCCAAAACCACCAAAAGCACATTCCACCAGGTCTATGGCAACTTCTTCAACATTTTTATCCAGATCTTCCTTGGATGATGTTTGTGCGGCTGTAAGTTGGGCTAATCCTCATACTTTTGTTGCACACTGCAAACTGGATCTGGTCTTTAGGGGAGGAACAGCCTTTGGCTCAACGGTGCTCAGAAACAGCCTTCCTTAGAGTCCTCCCAAGATTTAGGTAGCTGGGGACTCTGTCCTTACAGTTGATGAATGAAAATGACAACATCAGATAAAAAAGTTATGTTCTCACCATAATGTTCAATCTATGTTGTCCATTTTCATTTTACCTCAACGTCTCTCTCTCCATCCATTTCCTTGTTTAACTTTTGGAGGGATCGTAAGATGCTGAAGGAACTACTGTTCCTTTGTTTGAGTCCAAGATTGTGTTGATTTATCATTTTGTAATACTCTGTAGTTTCAGAGGCAGCAAACACGATCACTAGGCCATTATGGGTAAGGGAGGAGTTCAAGGGTTTCAGTGTTCTAAGAGCTAGAAAAAGTGGCTGAGTCAGATCTGAGTGTCAGATCTGAACCCAACAGTTGAGGAAGAATTAAAATGGACAACACAGATGGAATGTTATGGTGAGTAATTAACTTTCTTTTTTTTTTAAGTAATGAAATAATCAGTTTTCATTTAGCTGAACGTTTTGCTATTAAATGACATATTTTTCCTCACGGTCAGTTTTATGCCGTATCTGGGGAACATTAACGTGAGTGAATCATTGCAGGTAACTAAGTAGGCTGGACATTTACAAATCCCTAGAGAAACAACCATGCAAGGGAACAATACTAAATATGTTAGGGGTACCACTCAGGTAAGACAGTTGTTTAATAATAAACAATAACCTGAAAACCCTGCGCTCTGCAAACAAAATAATGGTAAAGATATGTAAAACCAACAATCTGGCTGGAGATTCTCTATCCTCTAACACAGTGGGTAAAACCTGGAATTCCCTCCCTACTGATCTAACCTCCCTACCTTCTACTACCCAATTTAAGTCCAAGCTCAAACCGTACCTTAAATCACACTGGCTATCCCCCTGTTCAAACCCAGACTAACTTCCTTCACTGTCTCCTGACCCTTTTCTTCTCACTCACACAAACTAGCTATTCCTTTTCTACTAATACCATTGTTTGTAAAACCATCTGAATGTTCAAATAGTGCTCAATTTTACTTACCTACTATTTTTTGTTGTATGTATATCCATACATGATATGTTAGCTTAGAAGACTTTTGCCTTACTCTTAAGCTAAAATGTATTTACTAGTATTCTCTTAGCTAAAATGTATTTACTCGTTAAATTTGTTAAATCTTAGTTATGTACTTATGTTATCGTAATCTTTTTTCTGGAATGTGGAACTTTTCTCCCCGGGCCTCCACTGAAAATGGACATGTATCCAGTTGGACTAGCCCGGTCAACAAATGTAAAATAAAATAAATAAAATAATAACCAGTTTACTTAGATTTAAAGTAATGTAAAATGCTTTACAGCGGCTGGCAACAGATGAGAAAGCAAGCCTAAATGACCAAAAAGTAACCTTTTCTTCAGAATAATAGCGTAAAACAGTCCTTAATTATAATAATAAAATTGTGGTCTTCAGGATCAATTCAGCATTTCAAAAGCGATCATAGTAACATGTTTTTACCAATGACACAAGTAGTAGAAGACTAGTGAATTATTTTATTTACTCACTTCCCAGTTTTTCACCCTTATGTAGTACCTCAGCCTGTAAATAATTTGTACCATTCTACTCAGTAAAATGTAGTGAAGCACCCTTAATGATGCATCCACTTTAAGGTGCATGGAGTTTGGATCATGACAGTAAAACAAATGCATTCTTTTAGTACTACTTATCAGCTTGAACGTCAAAATAATGAGATTATAAAAGTGTCCTACATGCTTTTGTCAATATTTCAGGTATGAATAAGCACTTGTGTGTGTGTGTGTGTGTGTGTGTGTGTGTGTGTGTGTGTGTGTGTGTGTGCGTGTGTGTGTGTGTGTGTGTGTGTGTGTGCGTGTGTGTTTGTGTGTGTGTGTGTGTGTGTGTGTGTGTGTGCGCGCATGCACTCATGGATTCTCATGTTTGCAACATGTCTCTGTCACCTAAGTAACTGAAATTGACTAAAGCTACACTTCCTACTAGATTCATAGAAACTTTAGAATGATTGACTAAAGGTGATGTTTCCCTTTTCCTTCATTTTAAGTCTTCCTTTACTTGTATAAAATATTACTTACTTTGCTGTTTGTGTATAAGATGTCACCTTGAGTAAAACTTCCTTAAAACTCATTACATCCGAGTGACGCCTCCAGGTGTATCTGCAGTTAACTCCTACTGATGGTTCTAGGCGTCAAGTATTGCTTTTTCATACAACAGTAATTCCAAAAGCATGCTATGTATGAGGTTTTAAAAAATTTTATCTTAAAGCTTATACAATGGCAAACTCAACTGCATTAATGTTTGACCTATCTCTAGTGCAGGTAAAGAGATATTAACTGCTGTTTTTATGATATTAATTTATATAGATATAATTTTCACATTTTTCTAAATATCTCAACAAACACAAGTAACACAGGCAAAACTCCTTAGCCTCATATGAAAGCTCTCAAATAGCTGAATAAAATGTTGCTGACAGTATGTGTGTAACTTGAGTGGTTACTGAAATATTGTATGTTGTTTACAAAATATTATAAATGTAATAGTTACTGTGTTTACTGTGACCTATAAAATTAAGTTTAAGACCTAAAACCTTAAGAATACTACCACTAAAGAAATTGTTTGCGCTGAACAGTTTGTCATTTATACTTTTTTCATAACCCATGTTTCCAGAGGTATGAATATTTGTTTAAAATGTGAGGACATAATTTGATTCTGTGAAAAGGCTTAAGCTCCTCCCATTGGAAGTTACAATGCAAACTTCTTGAGCTCCACTGGAGTGAATTAAGTTGGCTCAGTTAGTCAAATGAGTTTAATCTTGGAGATTTTTACTTATCCAGAGGTTATGAAAACTCAGTGTGGAAGTTATAAAAATTAAAGGGATACAGAGAGGATCCCCATTATTTCCAGAGTCCATCTTCTGATCTCACTCAGTCTTCTGAGTCCAGTTAAGTGTGACTTGCTCTAGCGGGTGTAATGTAGATAGATTTATATTCATTAAAGTCATATTTACTTAACAGTGATCACTTCATGCAACATGTTGTATTACTGCACCTTTCTTCTGATTTTTATGGTGAATTATGCCAGTGGATTTCCCAATGTTAGATGCATTTCATTAATAATGTTGAAACACTGGTGATTCAGTTGCAATTCAACTGATCATTCTCCTAAAGACTCTCTTGTGATCAGAACATAGGCCTTCTGCCGAGTTTTACTTACATCTTTGATTGAAACAGTAGAAAAATTTTTGTAGTAGTTACTGTATACGATTATTTAATCTTTATGTGAAATATTTCTCCTTTCAGCACTACAGTATGGAATTTTAAAAATGTGATATGCGTGTTTTTTAATTAACAAGGGCATTTTGTTATAGGTTTTGTACTGTTAACATACATTTTCTACTGTAATTGAGAAAAATAAAATTCTGTTCTATAAGTTATAGGTTTTCAGATGTATTTTATTTTGTTTTCTGTTGCAGAAACTTAAATTATGGGAGGCAAGCTGAGTAAAAAGAAGAAGGGCTACAATGTGAATGATGATAAAGCTAAGGACAAAGATAAGAAGGCAGAAGGAGCAGCAGCTGAGGAAGGTGAGGCTGCAAAAGAAAATAAAGAGGAAATTCCAGCCACAACAGAGGCTAGTGATACAAAGGAAACTAAAGAATCTACAGAAAATAAAGATGATAAAAATGACAAAACTGAGCAGGCAGCTGCTAGCAAAACAGAAGAAAAGAAAACAGAAGATAAAACAGCAAATCAAGAAGAACCTAAAAAGTCTGAAACTGAGAAGCCCCAGTCAAGTGCTGAAACAAAATCAGAGGCACAAAATACAGAATCTAGTACAACCAAGCCAGAAGAGCAGGTTTCTGCACCAGCAACAGCTGTAGCTTCTGAAGCTCCCAAAGCTTCAGAGGTCAGTGAAGAAGCAAAGGCTCCCAAGCCTTCAGAACCTCAGGCTTCTGAAGTTGCAGCAGCTGAAAAACCTGAAGAAAAGGGCAGTGAAGGAGAGGCTCAGGCATCCAAGTCGGTCTCCCCAGCTGCTCCCACTGCTACTCCAGCTGCTCCTACAGCCCAGGAAACTAAAAGTGAACCTGCTCCAGCTTCAGACTCAAAACCTAGTGAACCTGTTTCAGAGAAGGATGCTCCAGCAGGAGATGCACCTAGTTCTACCCCTGCTCCTTCAGAGAGTGTAGCACCAGATGATGACGGCAAAGCTTCAGAAGTCCCTGTGGTTAACTCGGATCAAACCGTAGCAGCACAAGAGTAATGGACAGCCTTGTCAGTAATCACCGAAACCCACATTTTGTTTTTTTTTTCTTTTTCAGCTGTACTAACAAACTTGATCCCAGTCCATGTAACCACAACTACATGACCAGACAGGACTTTCTGAGCCTGGAAGAAATAATGCATAAGGAGGTATAAAATGCAGCATTAAAAATAAAAAAAGATGGACTTTTAAGGAAGTCTGAAATAGTTAAATGGTGGTCTCTGCTGATCAGCTGTGAATGCACTTCATTAACATATATCAAAACCAAATTCTTTTCAGAAGTGATGTTTGATTCTGCCCTATGGGCTAGTGCCAAGGCAATCAGATATTCTTAACAGCAGTATTTTGTGTTTATTTGCAGCCTGTCTTCATTCTGTGGATGACTGCCAATTTTCAGACAAAACATCTCCTTTCTCTTTAGCCTTCTGTTATCTTTCTGAGTGCCAATCTGATCCAACTTGGTTACCTCCCAAGTGGTTTTGGACTAACAAACATATCCATCATACTTAGGGTACCTAGATTATTTTCTCCTAATGAGTTACTGCATGTCTGTGGTTGGGTGCACCTGTAGTTCTGTTTTATCAGTCAGTGGAAATGAAAAAGTCTGCCTTCATTGCAAATCAGTGTCTCTGACACCATCACACTGCTCATTGATTAAAAAGAAAAAAAGAAAAAAATATGGATGCATTGAATTAAATGTAATTGTATAAATGGTGCAACAGTAATAAAAAGTTATGTAATTTACGCATTCTAGAGACTGATAATTTGTGCCCTCTTGCTTTCTTCATGTTAATTGCAATGTCCAGTAGTTTGGATGGTGATCTTTCTTGACATTATCTTTCCTGTCATAAAAAGGGATAAAACAGAACCAATTTCTTAAGTTATTGTGGGAAACAGAAACAAAAGGTATACCGGAAAATCTTTAGCTTATACTGTTAAACTTTATTAAATGGCAGTCATTAAAACATTATTATGAGTTTGCTTTTTTTTCATATTTTATAGCAACTGGGTGTAGGAAACATTGTTTATATGTAATGCAATGCTTTTCTGGTTTTCAGAATGCTGATCATCTTGCTGTCCAATAAATACCAGACATTTTCTTTGTACTACTAAAACTGATGAGGGTTACACCATATCCATATATTCAGCACAGTTCCCATCAGGATATTGAACAGCAATAGGCTGCGATCCTGTTAAATTCATAGTTTAGTCTTACATCCGAAGTGTGCGTAAATAAGAGCAGTTGTTTTACAATATCACATTGCGTAATTCTCTGATTTAATTTAATGACATATTAATACGTGTCTATGGTGTTTACCTGTTTCTAATGCCTTCCACCAGTAGTGTGCCAGATGACCTGCTGTAGTTGCCATCAGTTAATCTTTGCCATGTGTTGGTCATGCCTAAAAGTCTGTCCCAGTGCAAGTGAGGACTAAAAGTGAAGATGATGTAAAAGCAATGTTTTTATCTCATTGCTTATTCTTCTTTCCAGGTTTGTGAACATCAAAAGAAACCTTAGTAGAATATCTCTGTCGAGAAGGAAAACAGCATAATGAGAAGAAATACGAGAAAAAATGCCCACCAGATGGTGTTTGTGTGAGTCACTACATTGGATGACTAATCTTCTAAGACCTAGTAGTTCTTTTTTTTTTCATTTGAACTACAGATATCTAGGTACAGCCATATGAATCTGTAGCTGATACCCTGAGATACTCTGCCCTTTTTGGTCTTGTTTCTAGCAATTCTTTCTGAAGTTCCTGAAACTATAATTACAGCTTATATATTTTATGTCTCCCTTATCTGCTTATCTGGCATCAGGCATAGCCCTTGTGTTCAAGCTGACCTCAATCACTCTGCTTCTGTATGACACAGAGTGTGTTACTAGTCCACAGCTTAGCCAGTTAGGCAGGAATTTTCCTTATATTTCGGAATTCTTTTCTATAGGACTACAGTTGCTGCATTCTCCATATCATACAGTTTAACAATTCCTTCCATAAAATACCCAATTTTTTTGTTGTAGCAAGTTCCTTTCCATCCCTCACAACCTCTTAGTGCAAGAAATCTGGACTAAGCCTGACATAGTGGGGGGACAAAGGCCCAAAAATAAGGACACATTGTAAATATTGCTCTTAAAAACTTAGAACATTGCTAGAATAACAGGATTTATGTTAGCATGCATTTTCTGAAGGGTATAAAGTCTGAAACTTAAATGCATGTTATTATTTAGTGACTTTAATCCTTAGATCATCCCAGCGATTTGTCAAAAAAACACAGTTTTTATGACGAACTGATCAAATTTATGAGGGAAAAAATCTGAGCATTCTGCAGAAAATGTTTACAGTTGAGAGGTATGTCCCATTGCCGTAATTCAACCAGCATTAGTGGATTACTTTATTTTTTAACATGATGGAAGGTGACTGAGTGAATGTTCCATCTCTTTCACATTATATTTTGTGTTTCTATAGTTCACATAGTATCTCTGGTGTTGTTACAGGTGCTGATACTCACTACAGAATCTGTCACATTGTTGGTACTTTTAATAGAGTTTTGTCAGAATAACCTACGTCTACTGTTTCTGAACTTAAGCTGGCTTTGACTGTTGCCCTGTAGCCAATGGGCAGAATTACTGTGGAAGACATCATCTCACATGTCTTTCCTGTAAAGGAGAATGTCTTCCTTCAGACTAATTAACAAGTTAGTAATTTTGGAGTGCCACAATATGGCAGGGTTCAGCTGAATCTCCTTGAGATGTGTTCTCATGCAAAGTAATAACCAAATTCAAACATCTCATAGTAATAATTTGTTGCAGAGGAGCAGGTCTGCCATGCACCCCTCTTTGTACGGGATCATCATCTGACTCCCTCAAACTTCAGTATTTTTACTCTGAGTTCACAAACTTCGAGAGAAACTATAATTAGTGACAAATAGTATAAAACCTGTCGAGTTATTTTTCCATAAGGCAACTTGATTGTAACACGTACTGATGCTTGTCTCAAGCAAAAAGAAAGCATGCACTTTACTACAATACTGAGCAGTTATGGCTGAATCAATGTGATATGACCTCAGGTGATTTGACTGACTCGCTGTAAGCCATTTGGTAGAGATATTGTCCCTTGGCAAG
>NC_056731.1:896703800-896706300 GCF_019279795.1 Protopterus annectens
TAGTTTTAGGGTTGGCATATATTACTAAGATGGATCATGCAACCAAAGCTGAATGTGGTCGGGTTTTAGATAGTCATCTATTTCCTTTTTCGATGTACTGTGTGTTAATATGTTGCATAAGCAATATACTGATTGGTCAGCATGTTTTGGTTGTTTATATATATATATATATATATATATAAACCTTCCAAGCCTTCCGTGAATACAGAAGTAAAGTAAACACAAGTAAACTGAAATAGTATCAACAGAAAAGTACATCCAAAGACAAGTCATTGAAAACTCCCCCAACAAAGCAGTCACATAGCAGAGTAAAACAAATTCATTTGATTGCAACTTGGCAACAATGATCTATCGCAACTAAATGAAGAATGTCTAAAACATGAACTCTTTGACCTGATAACATGTATTTAATACACTCTTCCCTATCCTGCAACCTCTTCCTCAGAGGACTGAGAGACAAGGCAGACAGAATACAACTCTCAAATCATCCACAAGGTATTATTCGTAAATGAACCCATGCGTATTGGCATTCAAGTCAGACAAATGTGGATCCAAAAAGAAAAGGAATCAAAACTGTCATCCTGTTAAATTCTGTGTTCAAAAAAATACTAGCAACTGCTAGTTAAAAATTGGCCAAACTGACTGTTGGAACACAGGAGGACGACATGAATGAATCTCTGATGTCTGCACCTTCTGCACTCTACCAGACAGGTGGAACTGCTCAAAGTAGGGAATAAAAAGAAAGAAAGATCCTATTTTATAAAACACTCAAGTCAAAAATGCCTCTCTATTCTCATTGCCAGGTACAAAAATGAGCTGTAATCTGCCATACAAGAGTATTAAATTGTTTATCCACTCCATAAAAGTTAGGCAATCCACACTTTTTTACCTTTTACAACACATTTTGATGCAAATGAAAGAAATACCAGTGGACAGAATTACCTGCTAAGTTGAAACAGATTTTTCACTTGGTCTGTCTCAAAATCACAAATCATAAACCAAGGTGCAGCCCTCAAATGATACCCTGCCAATAGAGACAGTACTGTAAAAGATATGACTTGAAATCCTATAACCCATACACACAAGGTTAAGTACTGCATACACCCTTTTCGCTAACAGCAGAATGAGCAGTGTACATTTTCTGAAGCTGTTTACCTTTAGACACAAATGTACCATCCATGACCCACAGCATAATTCCAGACAAATCCTTCACATTTTCTGGTGTAGTTAAGAGTAAACACTTCCAATAAATGAATGATTGCAGCCATGTTAATATAAAAAAAAGTCTTCCTGTAAAACTACCAGTTATCCAGATGTGCATCATTGATTACTAAAGATACAGATATACAATTTCCAGCAGTTTTCCTCCACACTGTATTCACTGTCTGCCTAAATGTTAATAGACATGCCAACTGCAATCTCCTCTGACGTAATAGCAAATCCATTAGCCTACCTCACAAGAAAAATCTTTCAGCAACAGAACTCTCTCCTTAATTGAATTCATTGCTTTAACCCTTTTCCACATACACAGGATTGACCAAATAATGATGTGCAATCAACTTTAAGAATTCCTGTCTAGCAGTGCACATAACAGACACAGCTCATTCTTTGCAGCAATCATGACATCTTTAAACAGTAACCCTGTTCAACAATGGCTTTCTGTTTGGCTCAACACTTTACTATATTTCTATCCAGCATTACACAGTGGCAGCAATTCACATTCTAACGTAGCTCTCATTACATCAGTGAACCAAAGCATTCCAAAGTCCTTTCAATGGAAATGGCAAACTGATGTCTCACCATTTCCTCCACATACATCAAACACACCTCTACGCATACCCTCCCCTAACTTACAGTTTGGGAGTGATTGACTGATCACAAAATGTGTTGGATAGATTAGAAAGGAAAACAAGGATGCTTCATGCTTAGCAAATGATTTATAAAAATCAGTGCATACCAAGATTATATATTTCCTGTTCCGAAGGAGGGATGGGCCTGCTTGAAACTGATTACATATATAGATCTGCAATCGTGGGATTGCACAGATATCTGCTGAACTCACAAGACCCAGACATAGTGAAAGTTTTGAAAAATGAGAATAAATCTAAGATGACTTCTCTGCTTAATGTAGCAGAAGCATATCGGTGTCAAGCAGGAATGGAAATCAAACCAGAAGTAAATAAAAATCAGGCAACAAGTGAATGTGCCAAAAATCAAAGAAGGAATATAAGGTGAAGGACCAGATGAGAAGGCACAAAAATGAGGAAAATGCATAAATATAGTTGCAAGTATAGAAAACTTCTAGAATAACCTCATGTTGATCAGGATCGAATGCAGGAATTGTTAAGGAGAGGGGAATTCAAACCAAGAGATAAAAGGTTAATATTGGCGTCCCAAGATAGTGGTCTACGTACACATTGGTTTATAAAGTCCATTGAACATGTGGGAGAAACAGACAATGCAGGTTTTGTAAAACAGAATGGGAAACGGTTGCACACCT